>NC_091362.1:6880308-7180308 GCF_038502225.1 Cherax quadricarinatus | reverse complement strand
TAAGGTGACAGTTAACATACAAGACCAGTAACAGTGTTGTAGTAATAAGGTGACAGTTAACATACAAGACCAGTAACAGCATTGTAGTAATAAGGTGACAGTTAACATACAAGACCAGTAACAGCATTGTAGTAATAAGGTGACAGTTAACACACAAGACCAGTAACAGTGTTGTAGTAATAAGGTGACAGTTAACATACAAGACCAGTAACAGTGTTTTAGTAATAAGGTGACAGTTAACACACAAGACCAGTAACAGTGTTGTAGTAATAAGGTGACAGTTAACATACAAGACCAGTAACAGTGTTATAGTAATAAGGTGACAGTTAACATACAAGACCAGTAACAGTGTTGTAGTAATAAGGTGACAGTTAACATACAAGACCAGTAACAGTGTTGTAGTAATAAGGTGACAGCTAACACACAAAACCAGTAACGGTGTTGTAGTGTTCACTCGACGTCTCGCCCTCACAGGAGGAGACACCACCGTACTCCTGCAAGATACAAACACACACTCTCACAAAATGTGGATCACGTGATTTTTATCTGCCATGTTGACGTATTAAGCAAACTCCTCCCAAATATTGGCATAAAATCCTACCGAATTCTAGGAAAACTTGAACTGACGTCACACAAGTCTGTGTTCAGCCAACCCATTATGTGTTGTTTCCCTCTCACTCTCTTCATTATTGTTCTCATATAGACTTTACTTTTATACACGGCCAAGGTAAATGATTAAAAGTCAACACTCACGCACATAATAAAACATCTTTCACGAGTGCTGAATATTTAAAAATAATAATAATAAAAATAATAATAATAATAATAATAATAATAATAATAATAATATTATTATTTTTATTATTATTATTATTATTATTATTATTATTATTATTATTAATATTAATAATAATAATAATAACAATAATAATAATAATAAAAATAATGATAATAATAATAATAATAATAATAATAATAATAATAATAATAATAATAAAATAATAATAATAATAATAGTGTTAGTGAGTCTGTGAGCTTGTTACTACACTTGTACCTACATTAGTGTGTTAGTGAGTCTGTGAGCTTGTTACTACACTTGTACCTACACTAGTGTGTTAGTGAGTCTGTGAGCTTGGTTACTACACTTGTACCTACACTAGTGTGTTAGTGAGTCTGTGAGCTTGTTACTACACTTGTACCTACACTAGTGTGTTAGTGAGTCTGTGAGCTTGGTTACTACACTTGTACCTACACTAGTGTGTTAGTGAGTCTGTGAGCTTGTTACTACACTTGTACCTACACTAGTGTGTTAGTGAGTCTGTGAGCTTGTTACTACACTTGTACCTACACTAGTGTGTTAGTGAGTCTGTGAGCTTGGTTACTACACTTGTACCTACACTAGTGTGTTAGTGAGTCTGTGAGCTTGGTTACTACACTTGTACCTACACTAGTGTGTTAGTGAGTCTGTGAGCTTGTTACTACACTTGTACCTACACTAGTGTGTTAGTGAGTCTGTGAGCTTGGTTACTACACTTGTACCTACACTAGTGTGTTAGTGAGTCTGTGAGCTTGGTTACTACACTTGTACCTACACTAGTGTGTTAGTGAGTCTGTGAGCTTGTTACTACACTTGTACCTACACTAGTGTGTTAGTGAGTCTGTGAGCTTGGTTACTACACTTGTACCTACACTAGTGTGTTAGTGAGTCTGTGAGCTTGTTACTACACTTGTACCTACACTAGTGTGTTAGTGAGTCTGTGAGTGAGTACCTACACTGTGTTAGTGAGTCTGTGTTACTACACTTGTACCTACACTAGTGTGTTAGTGAGTCTGTGAGCTTGGTTACTACACTTGTACCTACACTAGTGTGTTAGTGAGTCTGTGAGCTTGTTACTACACTTGTACCTACACTAGTGTGTTAGTGAGTCTGTGAGCTTGTTACTACACTTGTACCTACACTAGTGTGTTAGTGAGTCTGTGAGCTTGTTACTACACTTGTACCTACACTAGTGTGTTAGTGAGTCTGTGAGCTTGTTACTACACTTGTACCTACACTAGTGTGTTAGTGAGTCTGTGAGCTTGTTACTACACTTGTACCTACACTAGTGTGTTAGTGAGTCTGTGAGCTTGTTACTACACTTGTACCTACACTAGTGTGTTAGTGAGTCTGTGAGCTTGTTACTACACTTGTACCTACACTAGTGTGTTAGTGAGTCTGTGAGCTTGTTACTACACTTGTACCTACACTAGTGTGTTAGTGAGTCTGTGAGCTTGTTACTACACTTGTACCTACACTAGTGTGTTAGTGAGTCTGTGAGCTTGTTACTACACTTGTACCTACACTAGTGTGTTAGTGAGTCTGTGAGCTTGTTACTACACTTGTACCTACACTAGTGTGTTAGTGAGTCTGTGAGCTTGTTACTACACTTGTACCTACACTAGTGTGTTAGTGAGTCTGTGAGCTTGTTACTACACTTGTACCTACACTAGTGTGTTAGTGAGTCTGTGAGCTTGTTACTACACTTGTACCTACACTAGTGTGTTAGTGAGTCTGTGAGCTTGTTACTACACTTGTACCTACACTAGTGTGTTAGTGAGTCTGTGAGCTTGTTACTACACTTGTACCTACACTAGTGTGTTAGTGAGTCTGTGAGCTTGTTACTACACTTGTACCTACACTAGTGTGTTAGTGAGTCTGTGTGCTTGTTACTACACTTGTACCTACACTAGTGTGTCTGTGAGCTTGTTACTACACTTGTACCTACACTAGTGTGTTAGTGAGTCTGTGAGCTTGTTACTACACTTGTACCTACACTAGTGTGTTAGTGAGTCTGTGAGCTTGGTTACTACACTTGTACCTACACTAGTGTGTTAGTGAGTCTGTGAGCTTGTTACTACACTTGTACCTACACTAGTGTGTTAGTGAGTCTGTGAGCTTGTTACTACACTTGTACCTACACTAGTGTGTTAGTGAGTCTGTGAGCTTGTTACTACACTTGTACCTACACTAGTGTGTTAGTGAGTCTGTGAGCTTGTTACTACACTTGTACCTACACTAGTGTGTTAGTGAGTCTGTGAGCTTGTTACTACACTTGTACCTACACTAGTGTGTTAGTGAGTCTGTGAGCTTGTTACTACACTTGTACCTACACTAGTGTGTTAGTGAGTCTGTGAGCTTGTTACTACACTTGTACCTACACTAGTGTGTTAGTGAGTCTGTGAGCTTGGTTACTACACTTGTACCTACACTAGTGTGTTAGTGAGTCTGTGAGCTTGTTACTACACTTGTACCTACACTAGTGTGTTAGTGAGTCTGTGAGCTTGTTACTACACTTGTACCTACACTAGTGTGTTAGTGAGTCTGTGAGCTTGTTACTACACTTGTACCTACACTAGTGTGTTAGTGAGTCTGTGAGCTTGTTACTACACTTGTACCTACACTAGTGTGTTAGTGAGTCTGTGAGCTTGTTACTACACTTGTACCTACACTAGTGTGTTAGTGAGTCTGTGAGCTTGTTACTACACTTGTACCTACACTAGTGTGTTAGTGAGTCTGTGAGCTTGTTACTACACTTGTACCTACACTAGTGTGTTAGTGAGTCTGTGAGCTTGTTACTACACTTGTACCTACACTAGTGTGTTAGTGAGTCTGTGAGCTTGTTACTACACTTGTACCTACACTAGTGTGTTAGTGAGTCTGTGAGCTTGTTACTACACTTGTACCTACACTAGTGTGTTAGTGAGTCTGTGAGCTTGTTACTACACTTGTACCTACACTAGTGTGTTAGTGAGTCTGTGAGCTTGGTTACTACACTTGTACCTACACTAGTGTGTTAGTGAGTCTGTGAGCTTGTTACTACACTTGTACCTACACTAGTGTGTTAGTGAGTCTGTGAGCTTGGTTACTACACTTGTACCTACACTAGTGTGTTAGTGAGTCTGTGAGCTTGTTACTACACTTGTACCTACACTAGTGTGTTAGTGAGTCTGTGAGCTTGTTACTACACTTGTACCTACACTAGTGTGTTAGTGAGTCTGTGAGCTTGGTTACTACACTTGTACCTACACTAGTGTGTTAGTGAGTCTGTGAGCTTGTTACTACACTTGTACCTACACTAGTGTGTTAGTGAGTCTGTGAGCTTGGTTACTACACTTGTACCTACACTAGTGTGTTAGTGAGTCTGTGAGCTTGTTACTACACTGTGAGCTTGTACCTACACTAGTGTGTTAGTGAGTCTGTGAGCTTGGTTACTACACTTGTACCTACACTAGTGTGTAGTGAGTCTGTGAGCTTGTTACTACAGTACCTACACTAGTGTGTTAGTGAGTCTGTGAGCTTGTTACTACACTTGTACCTACACTAGCGTGTTAGTGAGTCTGTGTACCTACACTAGTGTGTTAGTGAGTCTGTGAGCTTGTTACTACAGCTTGTTACTACACTTGTACCTACACTAGTGTGTTAGTGAGTCTGTGAGCTTGGTTACTACACTTGTACCTACACTAGTGTGTTAGTGAGTCTGTGAGCTTGTTACTACACTTGTACCTACACTAGTGTGTTAGTGAGTCTGTGAGCTTGTTACTACACTTGTACCTACACTAGTGTGTTAGTGAGTCTGTGAGCTTGTTACTACACTTGTACCTACACTAGTGTGTTAGTGAGTCTGTGAGCTTGTTACTACACTTGTACCTACACTAGTGTGTTAGTGAGTCTGTGAGCTTGTTACTACACTTGTACCTACACTAGTGTGTTAGTGAGTCTGTGAGCTTGGTTACTACACTTGTACCTACACTAGTGTGTTAGTGAGTCTGTGAGCTTGGTTACTACACTTGTACCTACACTAGTGTGTTAGTGAGTCTGTGAGCTTGTTACTACACTTGTACCTACACTAGTGTGTTAGTGAGTCTGTGAGCTTGTTACTACACTTGTACCTACACTAGTGTGTTAGTGAGTCTGTGAGCTTGTTACTACACTTGTACCTACACTAGTGTGTTAGTGAGTCTGTGAGCTTGTTACTACACTTGTACCTACACTAGTGTGTTAGTGAGTCTGTGAGCTTGTTACTACACTTGTACCTACACTAGTGTGTTAGTGAGTCTGTGAGCTTGTTACTACACTTGTACCTACACTAGTGTGTTAGTGAGTCTGTGAGCTTGGTTACTACACTTGTACCTACACTAGTGTGTTAGTGAGTCTGTGAGCTTGTTACTACACTTGTACCTACACTAGTGTGTTAGTGAGTCTGTGAGCTTGTTACTACACTTGTACCTACACTAGTGTGTTAGTGAGTCTGTGAGCTTGGTTACTACACTTGTACCTACACTAGTGTGTTAGTGAGTCTGTGAGCTTGTTACTACACTTGTACCTACACTAGTGTGTTAGTGAGTCTGTGAGCTTGTTACTACACTTGTACCTACACTAGTGTGTTAGTGAGTCTGTGTGCTTGTTACTACACTTGTACCTACACTAGTGTGTTAGTGAGTCTGTGAGCTTGTTACTACACTTGTACCTACACTAGTGTGTTAGTGAGTCTGTGAGCTTGTTACTACACTTGTACCTACACTAGTGTGTTAGTGAGTCTGTGAGCTTGGTTACTACACTTGTACCTACACTAGTGTGTTAGTGAGTCTGTGAGCTTGTTACTACACTTGTACCTACACTAGTGTGTTAGTGAGTCTGTGAGCTTGTTACTACACTTGTACCTACACTAGTGTGTTAGTGAGTCTGTGAGCTTGGTTACTACACTTGTACCTACACTAGTGTGTTAGTGAGTCTGTGAGCTTGGTTACTACACTTGTACCTACACTAGTGTGTTAGTGAGTCTGTGAGCTTGTTACTACACTTGTACCTACACTAGTGTGTTAGTGACTTGTCTGTGAGCTTGGTTACTACACTTGTACCTACACTAGTGTGTTAGTGAGTCTGTGAGCTTGTTACTACACTTGTACCTACACTAGTGTGTAGTGAGTCTGTGAGCTTGTTACTACACTTGTACCTACACTAGTGTGTTAGTGAGCTAGTGAGCTGTTTGCTTGTTACTACACTTGTACCTACACTAGTGTGTTAGTGAGTCTGTGAGCTTGGTTACTACACTTGTACCTACACTAGTGTGTTAGTGAGTCTGTGAGCTTGTTACTACACTTGTACCTACACTAGTGTGTTAGTGAGTCTGTGAGCTTGGTTACTACACTTGTACCTACACTAGCGTGTTGTGAGTGTTACTACACTTGTCTGTGAGCTTGGTTACTACACTTGTACCTACACTAGTGTGTTAGTGAGTCTGTGAGCTTGGTTACTACACTTGTACCTACACTAGTGTGTTAGTGAGTCTGTGAGCTTGTTACTACACTTGTACCTACACTAGTGTGTTAGTGAGTCTGTGAGCTTGTTACTACACTTGTACCTACACTAGTGTGTTAGTGAGTCTGTGAGCTTGTTACTACACTTGTACCTACACTAGTGTGTTAGTGAGTCTGCTTGTTACTACACTTGCTTGTGTAGTACTACACTACACTTGTACCTACACTAGTGTGTTAGTGAGTCTGTGAGCTTGTTACTACACTTGTACCTACACTAGTGTGTTAGTGAGTCTGTGAGCTTGGTTACTACATTTGTACCTACACTAGCTTGTGTACCTACACTAGTGTGTGTAGTGAGTCTGTGAGCTTGGTTACTACACTTGTACCTACACTAGTGTGTTAGTGAGTCTGTGAGCTTGGTTACTACACTTGTACCTACACTAGTGTGTTAGTGAGTCTGTGAGCTTGGTTACTACACTTGTACCTACACTAGTGTGTTAGTGAGTCTGTGAGCTTGTTACTACACTTGTACCTACACTAGTGTGTTAGTGAGTCTGTGAGCTTGTTACTACACTTGTACCTACACTAGTGTGTTAGTGAGTCTGTGAGCTTGTTACTACACTTGTACCTACACTAGTGTGTTAGTGAGTCTGTGAGCTTGTTACTACACTTGTACCTACACTAGTGTGTTAGTGAGTCTGTGAGCTTGTTACTACACTTGTACCTACACTAGTGTGTTAGTGAGTCTGTGAGCTTGTTACTACACTTGTACCTACACTAGTGTGTTAGTGAGTCTGTGAGCTTGTTACTACACTTGTACCTACACTAGTGTGTTAGTGAGTCTGTGAGCTTGGTTACTACACTTGTACCTACACTAGTGTGTTAGTGAGTCTGTGAGCTTGTTACTACACTTGTACCTACACTAGTGTGTTAGTGAGTCTGTGAGCTTGTTACTACACTTGTACCTACACTAGTGTGTTAGTGAGTCTGTGAGCTTGGTTACTACACTTGTACCTACACTAGTGTGTTAGTGAGTCTGTGAGCTTGGTTACTACACTTGTACCTACACTAGTGTGTTAGTGAGTCTGTGAGCTTGGTTACTACACTTGTACCTACACTAGTGTGTTAGTGAGTCTGTGAGCTTGTTACTACACTTGTACCTACACTAGTGTGTTAGTGTGTCTGTGAGCTTGGTTACTACACTTGTACCTACACTAGTGTGTTAGTGAGTCTGTGAGCTTGGTTACTACACTTGTACCTACACTAGTGTGTTAGTGAGTCTGTGAGCTTGGTTACTACACTTGTACCTACACTAGTGTGTTAGTGAGTCTGTGAGCTTGGTTACTACACTTGTACCTACACTAGTGTGTTAGTGAGTCTGTGAGCTTGGTTACTACACTTGTACCTACACTAGTGTGTTAGTGAGTCTGTGAGCTTGTTACTACACTTGTACCTACACTAGTGTGTTAGTGAGTCTGTGAGCTTGTTACTACACTTGTACCTACACTAGTGTGTTAGTGAGTCTGTGAGCTTGTTACTACACTTGTACCTACACTAGTGTGTTAGTGAGTCTGTGAGCTTGTTACTACACTTGTACCTACACTAGTGTGTTAGTGAGTCTGTGAGCTTGTTACTACACTTGTACCTACACTAGTGTGTTAGTGAGTCTGTGAGCTTGTTACTACACTTGTACCTACACTAGTGTGTTAGTGAGTCTGTGAGCTTGTTACTACACTTGTACCTACACTAGTGTGTTAGTGAGTCTGTGAGCTTGGTTACTACACTTGTACCTACACTAGTGTGTTAGTGAGTCTGTGAGCTTGTTACTACACTTGTACCTACACTAGTGTGTTAGTGAGTCTGTGAGCTTGTTACTACACTTGTACCTACACTAGTGTGTTAGTGAGTCTGTGAGCTTGGTTACTACACTTGTACCTACACTAGTGTGTTAGTGAGTCTGTGAGCTTGGTTACTACACTTGTACCTACACTAGTGTGTTAGTGAGTCTGTGAGCTTGGTTACTACACTTGTACCTACACTAGTGTGTTAGTGAGTCTGTGAGCTTGTTACTACACTTGTACCTACACTAGTGTGTTAGTGTGTCTGTGAGCTTGGTTACTACACTTGTACCTACACTAGTGTGTTAGTGAGTCTGTGAGCTTGGTTACTACACTTGTACCTACACTAGTGTGTTAGTGAGTCTGTGAGCTTGGTTACTACACTTGTACCTACACTAGTGTGTTAGTGAGTCTGTGAGCTTGTTACTACACTTGTACCTACACTAGTGTGTTAGTGAGTCTGTGAGCTTGTTACTACACTTGTACCTACACTAGTGTGTTAGTGAGTCTGTGAGCTTGTTACTACACTTGTACCTACACTAGTGTGTTAGTGAGTCTGTGAGCTTGTTACTACACTTGTACCTACACTAGTGTGTTAGTGAGTCTGTGAGCTTGTTACTACACTTGTACCTACACTAGTGTGTTAGTGAGTCTGTGAGCTTGTTACTACACTTGTACCTACACTAGTGTTTTAGTGAGTCTGTGAGCTTGTTACTACACTTGTACCTACACTAGTGTGTTAGTGAGTCTGTGAGCTTGGTTACTACACTTGTACCTACACTAGTGTGTTAGTGAGTCTGTGAGCTTGTTACTACACTTGTACCTACACTAGTGTGTTAGTGGCGGAACACAGACATTTTTGATAATAACCAAGACATATTAGATAATAAAAGAAATTTTAGATAATAACACAGACGTTCTGGATAATAACTCAGACATTTTAGATAACACAGACATTTTAGATAACACAGACATTTTAGATAACACAGACATTTTAGATAACACAGACATTTTAGATAACACAGACATTTTAGATAACACAGACATTTTAGATAACACAGTCATTTTAGATAACACAAACATTTTAGATAACACAGACATTTTAGATAACACAGACATTTTAGATAACACAGACATTTTAGATAACACAGACATTTTAGATAACACAGACATTTTAGATAACTCAGACATTTTAAATAAGAACGTCATTTTCGTGTAAACATCATTCTAACACTAAAAATATTCTGCCCAAACCATGACTGGCAACAATGATTTTTGTGGACAAGAATTAATGACTCCAAGAAAATTTACGTAAAACTGTAATGTTGTGAATATTGCAAAAAATAATTAAGAAATCTTAACATATATTCACAAAATGTTGTGGATTTATGAAAATTAGCACAATGTAATAATTGTAAATAAAAATTCTATTAAAAAACTGGGTTTTCTATGTAAAATCTATAACCTTAAAAATTTAGCTAGAAATGTCGTCATTTCAAGGATTTGTATAAATAAATGGAAGTATTATTATCCAAGAGGACAAACTTGTACTTCTCTTGACTTACTTGTTTACTAAGGTCATCTGTATTAAATAATTTATCTCTGCTTGATAATGTTGTGACTCATTAATTTTCACAAGAGCAGTGAATTATGTTAATGGAGGTGAGGTTGTGAAAACTTGCCAGGTTCACAAGCTACTAACGGAGTGTTAAACTTGCCAGGTTCACAAGATACTAGCGCAGTGTTAATCTTGCCAGGTTCACAAGATACTAGCGGAGTGTTAAACTTGCCAGGTTCACAAAATACTAGCGGCGTGTTAAACTTGCCAGGTTCACAAGATACTAGCGGAGTGTTAAACTTGCCAGGTTCACAAGATACTAGCGGCGTGTTAAACTTGCCAGGTTCACAAGATACTAGCAGAGTGTTAAACTTGCCAGGTTCACAAGCTACTAGCGCAGTGTTAATCTTGCCAGGTTCACACGATACTAGCGGAGTGTTAAACTTGCCAGGTTCACAAGATACTAGCGGCGTGTTAAACTTGCCAGGTTCACAAGATACTAGCGGAGTGTTAAACTTGCCAGGTTCACAAGATACTAGCGGCGTGTTAAACTTGCCAGGTTCACAAGATACTAGCAGAGTGTTAAACTTGCCAGGTTCACAAGCTACTAGCGCAGTGTTAATCTTGCCAGGTTCACAAGATACTAGCGGAGTGTTAAACTTGCCAGGTTCACAAGATACTAGCAGAGTGTTAAACTTGCCAGGTTCACAAGATACTAGCAGAGTGTTAAACTTGCCAGGTTCACAAGATACTAGCAGAGTGTTAAACTTGCCAGGTTCACAATATACTAGCAGAGTGTTAAACTTGCCAGGTTCACAAGATACTAGCGGCGTGTTAAACTTGCCAGGTTCACAAGATACTAGCAGAGTGTTAAACTTGCCAGGTTCACAAGATACTAGCGGAGTGTTAAACTTGCCAGGTTCACAAGATACTAGCAGAGTGTTAAACTTGCCAGGTTCACAAGATACTAGCAGAGTGTTAAACTTGCCAGGTTCACAAGATACTAGCAGAGTGTTAAACTTGCCAGGTTCACAAGATACTAGCAGAGTGTTAAACTTGCCAGGTTCACAAGATACTAGCGGCGTGTTAAACTTGCCAGGTTCACAAGATACTAGCAGAGTGTTAAACTTGCCAGGTTCACAAGATACTAGCAGAGTGTTAAACTTGCCAGGTTCACAAGATACTAGCGGCGTGTTAAACTTGCCAGGTTCACAAGATACTAGCAGAGTGTTAAACTTACCAGGTTCACAAGATACTAGCGGAGTGTTAAACTTGCCAGGTTCACAAGATACTAGCGGAGTGTTAATCTTGCGAGGTTCACAAGATACTAGCGGAGTGTTAAACTTACCAGGTTCACAAGATACTAGCAGAGTGTTAAACTTACCAGGTTCACAAGATACTAGCAGAGTGTTAAACTTACCAGGTTCACAAGATACTAGCGGCGTGTTAAACTTGCCAGGTTCACAAGCTACTAGCGGCGTGTTAAACTTGCCAGGTTCACTAGATACTAGCGGCGTGTTAAACTTGCCAGGTTCACAAGATACTAGCGGCGTGTTAAACTTGCCAGGTTCACTAGATACTAGCGGCGTGTTAAACTTGCCAGGTTCACAAGATACTAGCGGCGTGTTAAACTTGCCAGGTTCACAAGGTACTAGCGGCGTGTTAAACTTGCCAGGTTCACAAGGTACTAGCGGCGTGTTAAACTTGCCAGGTTCACAAGATACTAGCGGCGTGTTAAACTTGCCAGGTTCACAAGATACTAGCAGAGTGTTAAACTTACCAGGTTCACAAGATACTAGCGGCGTGTTAAACTTGCCAGGTTCACAAGATACTAGCGGAGTATTAAACTTTCCAGGTTCACTAGATACTAGCGGCGTGTTAAACTTGCCAGGTTCACAAGATACAAGCAGAGTGGTAAACTTGCCAGGTTCACAAGATACTAGCGGCGTGTTAAACTTGCCAGGTTCAAAAGATACTAGCGGCGTGTTAAACTTGCCAGGTTCAAAAGATACTAGCGGAGTGTTAAACTTGCCAGGTTCAAAAGATACTAGCGGCATGTTAAACTTACCAGGTGTTATGCAGGGTTCTGCATGACATTGTAATATACATATAGTGGAGAAGTGTGCCATAATACGTAGTATGAATGTTATAATTGTACAGAATAATTTTATAATTCATAATGTGCATTTGGGGGTACTGTAAAATAGGTTAAACTATAATTATAAAGAAATCCTGCTAGGGATTTATTTTCCAACTATGTTTGGGTATGCTGGGTAAGCGTGGCTTGGGGCAGTCAAGTGGAGTCAGCATGGTGTGTGGCTGGAATGCCTCGCCTCTGTTTTATGTTGGTATAGGGACTGTTGGACCTAACGTTTTAGTGAATGTGGGGCTGGCGGTGATGCCCTCCACTGTTTGGGTCATGTCTCTTGATCCGAGGTGTTTTGGCTCTCAAGGACTCTTTTCAATTTTTCCTTTTTGGATCACCGCTGGGGTGACTCCAGGGTCCATGGAATGACATGTAGGTATCGACCTGGGAGGTCCACCTTTTCGGGGTGTTCAGTGATGACTCCAGGGTTTTACGGCCACAGTCCCACCAACAAGATTTATGTGACTATCCACCCGTTGTTTTTGGGGCCTGATATTTTTCCCTCTCCTGTGTTCTCCTGATTCTCGCAGAGGTGCGTCATGGGGAACCAGTTTTGTTTACACAAAAATTGCTGTGAGATGGGAGTGATAATGTGATGTTGCTTTCTAAGTAAAATTTAACATGTAAAATCTGTTTTCCTTTTCTTTGAACTCCTGGAAAATCTACTTACTGTTTAAAAGTTTTTTTTGGTGACACCTACAGTTTGATCTGCCTTGCAACATACTGAACTCTGGTGTTACTTCATAAAACGGCATTCCTCAGGGGCACTTTTGTACAAAGTTAACTTGCTTGTTTATAAGTTTGCTTGATGTAATTTAGGTAAAATGCATCAACGCCAGTGCCTGGCCAGCGCTGTGTTGTGATGGTGTCTTTTCCTAACACAATTATCTAAGAGTGTGACTGTGGGCTCGTCTGGCATAGAACTTGATCACTTTTATGTTCGGTGAGTTTCACATGTCTGCAATCTAGTACCAAAAGACCGTGATTGTATGGTGGTCATTCCCCAGTTAGCATTTTGCCCGTTGCCTCAGACCTTAATATGGGGTTTATTTCTTTTTTTTCCTTTTGCCTAGCGGTGTCCGTAGGGACCCCGCTAACAGAGCGAGACCTATGGTCTGGGGGTGGGGGTGTTATGCAGGGTTCTGCATGACATCGTAATGTACATATAGTGGAGAAGTGTGCCATAATACGTAGTTTGAATGTTATAATTGTACAGAGTAATTTTATAATTCATAATGTGCATTTGGGGGTACTGTAAAGTAGGTTAAACTATAATTATAAAGAAATCCTGCTAGGGATTTATTTTCCAACTATGTTTGGGTATGCTGGGTAAGCGTGGCTTGGGGCAGTCACATGGAATCAGCATGGTGTGGAGGCTGGCGTCGGAGCTGCTGTGTGTTTAAGCTAAGTTTGTAGTTGTGTACTCCTTTTGTTTAGCTAACCCAAGCCATAGGCTCTTCTATGGCATACCTGTATGCCCACCTAGGCTCTGACATGGTCGGGGTGCTGTGGGATCGAGTGAGGAAATAAGAAATGGGGTTGGTAGTGGAGTAGTGACGGCCTGGCACTGACTAGGCATAGTGGTTATGGTGGCTGGACCTCCAGCCAGCTGTTTCTTGTGTACCCTCATTTGGGCATTTAGGATTAAGGTGTTTCTAGAGTGTGTATATAGTGTTATGTTGAATAAATAGATATATTTTCCTAACTGGGATTTTTGCCTAACCTCTGTTAACCAACCCATTGAAGTAACACTTACTGGTTTAGCACTTTCTGTTTTGACTGGGATAGCCCTGGGTGGCCTGTTTATGCTTGAGATGTGTGTAACTTTTACCTTTGCCCTTAGACAAAGCTCAAGCCCCCAGGTATCCCACATTTCTGTGTAACACCAGGTTCACAAGATACTAGTGGCGTGTTATGTCAGCATAGTTGCTGATCCCCTACATGTGTTGTATAGCTTATCTGAGTATCATAGTCAGGGCCGGATTAAGAAGTCTCCGGGCCCTAGGCTATTCAGATTGGCGGGGCCCCTTTGAGTTACAGGTAAGCGAAGCGACCCCTTCCAGCTTGGGGGTGGGGGGGAGGGGTCGGTGTGAGCCTGTTTATGGTCTAATTAAATACATTCTGGCTATTTAGATTAAATTTAATAGGGAAAGTACATCAAGACAACCATAACCATTTACCAACAGCCATTATAACTATCTTGTTAAATCATGCATTTTAAAGAGAATAAACTCAAGACAGCATAGTATTACTAGATTAGGCTATTAAAGTAGTGACATCATGTACCTATTATATTCAGCATAACCACTACAGCACTATTATTCCCTTTATAAATCACTGACCATTATTGTTATCATTGCATCATGCATAAGACTATCAAATCATATAAACTCAAGAAAGTAAAGAATTGTTTATATTCACAGGCACTTCTTAAATAAACTTTTTTCTGGATTTCATATTGGCAAAATCATCAATTATATTCTGAAAATCAATATTTCTTGTTAGATCAGACTCAATGGTCAACAAGGCTAGGTTACACAATTTGTCTTGGCTCATTGTTGAACGGAGCTGGTTTTTCACTCTTTTCAAAACAGAAAATGAACGTTCTCCTTCACAGTTAGTAGCTGGAAGTGTTAGGTAAAGGCGATACACTATGTCAAACATTAGGGAAGGTTTCTGAGATACCTGCATTTCTTAAATGTTTCAAAGCAGCTGAGGGCGCACATTTTTCAGGTGGAGCTTTAATCTGATTCATATACCCAGAAAAATGAACTATTTCTTCAACAAATGTGTCCTGAACATCTGCTGAAAGATGTTGTTGCAACTTTAATGCAGCTTCTCTCAATTCTGCATCTGGCATAGTAGTAATTTTGAACAGAAATCCAAACTTGTCATTGAGATTCTGGTAGATTTCTTTTCTTTTCACCAATTCTGTAATCAGTGAATCCAGAATGACGAAGTATGTAGCTGTCTTACATTTCTGCCTTGGTAGCAACACAATTTCATTGTCTGGTTTTTCAAAATTGCGTTTCCTCTTCCTAGACCGCTGATGATCAGCCCGGTAACTGTAGTCTTTCACCAGCAGTTTAGCTTTCTCTTCAAACATTTCAAAAGCTTCATCATTGCGAAGTGAGCTTACAAATTCCATTAAGCCTGCATAGAGGTTAGCACAAGTAGCCATTTTAATTTCAATTTTCTGAAGTGTCTTGTTCGTGGCATTTAACCGTTCCAGTATACAGTCCCAAAGCACACAGAGTAAGGCCAATTCAAAATCTTCCAATTTTGATGCTTAGCTGCCTGCTTCGCTTCTTGTAGTTGCTGTCTGGTCTTCATCCTCTGCTATTTGGATCAGAGCAGAATGTATTTCAGCAAAGCTGTCTTTCAAAGCATGTGTTGCATCATGCTGCGCTGACCACCTGTTGTTGATAATGAATTGATGACATCTCCCTGAATGGTTGAATTGAGTATACTCCACCGATGCGTTGAAGCAGAGAAAAAATTAAAGAGTGCTTGTAAAAGTCCAAAAAATGAAACTGCAGCGACACAACACTCAGCAGCACATGACCCAACAAGATTAAGAGAATGTGCTGAGCAGGGCACATATTCAGCAAGTGGGTTGATTTGTTTGATACGGGCTTGCAATCCATTATATTTACCTGACATGTTACTTGCATTGTCGTAGCTCTGGCCACGGCAATCCATAATAGAGAGATCATGTTCAAGCAGAGTATCCAGTACTACATTCATCATTGTTTCTCCATCATGGCCTGAAAGAGGAATGAATTTTATAAAGCGCTCTACAGGCTTACCACTGGAGTCGACAAAGCGAACAATGAATGTCAATTGATCTGTATGTGAAATATCTGGTGTTGAATCTACACTTATTGCAAAGTATTTTGCAGTTTTCACAGCTGCTATGATGTTATTGAGGACCTTCTTAGTCATCAGTTCAATAAATTCATTGCATATAGTAGATGACATGTAAGATACAGTGCCTCTTCCTGCATTCCCAAGGCGTGACACATGATTTGCTAAGAATGGATCGAATTGTGCTAACAGTTCTATGATCCCTAGGAAATTGCCATTGTTTTCCGAACCAAAAACCTCATTTTCTCCACGGAAAGCAAGTCCTCTTAGAGCTAAGAATTTTACAACAGCAACAACTCTTTCTAGAACTTTTCTCCAATAAGTGTTCTCTTTTTCAGTTTGATTTTCCAAATGAGAATCCAATAAGCCTTTTTTCTGTGCACGAAATACACTGGCTAAAATGCAGCTCCTGTGAGTGGTGCTGTTTTCATGTTCCTCGAAACGCTTGGAATTTTTCCAGTCATTGAACCCCTGTGTGAAGGTATTTTCTTTGGTAGAAAATAGCTTGCATGCTGAACAGTACACTTTTCCTGAGCTTTCAGAGTATACCATCCATGATTTTTTCACAGTTTCTGAATTTGCAAGCTTCCTATAAAACATAGATGACTTTAAACAACGACGACTTCCATCATCATAAATCCTTGCTGATTTCCTAAAGTCAATGTTCAGAGTTTGACTGAAGTTTTCTGCAATGAAAGCATTACGTAGAGAATCTGGGATTACATTTGGCCATGAGGCAGGATCTTTTAAGACAAATCCTGTGGATGAAATGTCCGTTGAGACATTGAGAGGAGACACAAAAGAAGTAGATGCTGGCTGAGAAATAATGGAGGGAGGGCTTCCTGTATGATCTGACGTATCTGCAGATTCAACTGTACTGGTAACATCAGAAACTGTTTTCGTGAGCATGTCTGTGATCTTTCTGCAGCTTCCTACATCTTTCTTTTTTCTGTTCTTCTTCTTGAATTTTCTTCTTTCTTTTCTGTGACCCACTCGCATAAGAACGTCCAACATCACGTTCACGAGATGCCATAATGAGGATGTATCACTGTCTGTAATCATGCAAATACAAATTTTTCATTATCAATTATTATTAATTTTTAATTATTATTAATTTTTTTTTTCTGTCAATTGGGGGGATATGGCCCTTGTAGCCCCCTTTCCTCTGGCTGCGCATCTAGAAATTCAAAACATTATCAGAAAGGAGTCAGATACAGAACTTTTACCATAGATTAGGTTAGTGATTTGGGCTACGAATATTTTACTAATTCATCCTCCTTGATCTCCAATTTACTTAAACAGAAATCATACTGAGTCCAAGAACAATCCACAATGTTATTTATATTACCATTTTCATAACTAAACTAATCATTATGTTTTGCATGATATATGGCCTACCACCATAGATAAGGACATGAGAATTAAAGAATGCAGGGACAATTTTCAGTTTCACCCAACCAACGATTTTCTGATGTGGCTTATGTGTTTCTGGGGAAATATGTAGTAAATTAATTGATGTTCTACATCACTTCCGTCGCAACTTGAAAACTAAGCATTTGCGACGGAAGTGATGTAGAACATCAATCAATTGAGATCTGTTATTGAGACGATAGACTTAAAGACAGGACAAAGTGCTTTTAAAACCTACAAACGGAAGTCAGTTTGCGTTTTTAGGTTTTTCTTTATAGTATTTTTACCAAAAATGCGTCTTTACTGGTCCATGCGTCTTTACTGGTCAAGTAACCCTATCAGGTACCTCCCTTAACATTTAGAGGCGAAAACAAACATTTATCCATACACATCAATGTCTATCAACAACACTTCAGTTAATTTGTCACAGTACAAGTCTAGATAACGTGTAATTACTACAGAAAATTGGAGAGGAATCTCCCATACTCACCTATTAACGGGAAAACACAGCTGTTCTGATGTAAACAAAGGCGTGTTGAGTGTTGCCGTCTATGGTTAGGTTTATTTATTTTTATTTTATTTTATTTCATTATTTATTTTTGTTTTGATTAATTTTTAAAAATCAATTTTACTCTCCAAACACTTGAACTTTTTAGGTAGGGACCCCTTTGCACTTGCACCATGTGCGGGGCCCTAGGCAAATGCCTAGTTTGCCTATGCGTTAATCCGGCCCTGATCATAGTACCATCCAGTGTTTTACATACATGACCCCTTGCTAGGCTCAGTGACTAGCTTGTGTGACATCACGTGATGCCGTTGTGAGCGCTTCACTCCTGGGCTCGATCTCACTCCGTGCTTAGGTCTACCAGGCAACAGGACAGGCCAGGCTGGGCTCCTCTTCCCACTCTGCTAATATAAATGTTGCCATCCAACAAGTGTGTTTAACTCCAACCATCACATCTCCACAAAGCCTCACAACAAATGGTGCCAGCAGTGTGGGGGTAAAATTGTTAATTATGCGGATGTACGGAGATATCCTTCTAACAACCAACAGACATTTTGTGTGCGCCAGCAGGCCGACCTCACTACCAGCGGCCCAGTCAAGCGTCCACCAGCCTGTTTGCTTCCTACTTACTGGTCAGTCTTTGTCTTAGTGTTTTATCTGCTTATTTGCGTTACTTCCTAGGTGTTGACCCGGGTTTGCAAATTAAGCCAAGCCACCAAGCCAGTCTGTGGGGGGAGTCAGCCCTACACTATCCAGCCTGTCTTAAGTACCAGCCTTGCCTGCTAAGCCAGCTTTCCACCCCTGCTGTGATCTTCGTCTGTGTAAAGGGTTAAGCCAAGCAAGCCAGCAACTAACCCAGGTGACTAACCCAGTACTCAAGCAAGCCATGTGGGTACAGCCTTCTCCATCACTCTGTGCTTCAATTTCCAAGCCATTCTGAGTGCTTTATCATCCCTGTGGTGTTGTGGTATATTGTGGGTTTTTAAGCCACATGGCTTAGAATATTTTTGTGCCTTGTGCGGGTGTCCCCAGAGTACATGGCTTATGCCGTTCATCCCGTAGGCCCAGCCACCACGCAGTGTTCCACCGCACTGCCTCACTCACCCACATCTCACCGCCACTGTATTTTTACCCTTTTATTCGGGTTCTAGCACCATATTTTATGGACCACATAGGGGGTCAAATTGCAAGATTGCTCCTTCATCCCTGTGTGCCAATGTAAAAGCCTCCTGTGTGCGTCTATCATCAATTTAAGCGCTAATTCTTGGAGAACTCGCCGAGTAGTGGTAGTGGAGTGCTGCACCAGCTACAACCAACCTTCCTCCACCCCCACCACTACCCTCCTTCTTCACTAACGCAGCTCCAGTGATAATATTTTTATAGAGACACTTGCGAGTGTTGAGACAATTTTTCAATGATTCCTTAGTGACAATTTTTTTTCAGTGATTACTGAGTGACATTTCTTTTCAGTGATTTTTAGTATTATTCAGTGACTCTTGATTACATCCTGGTTTGCAATATTTTTTTTTTCTTCTTTCCTCAGTGTTTAATTTTCGTGCTTTATTTTATGTCTGTTGTGTTGTAATCCTTTTTTTTTACACATGAAGTAAGTACTTTTCCATTTTTCCTTGTTGTGTGCAATATATAAGCAGTATAAACTTGTGTTTACACTTCACAATTATCTTGTGTTCACAGTACTGTGTTCCTTGCCTAGTAATTTATGCAGTGAAGTAATTCAGTAACTTATCTTATATTCTGCATCACAACTCAGTGTTTTCTCAGTTATTTTTTTTTCTTCCAGCATTTGTGTCCTTGCTGATTTTTTTTTATTCATTTTCCATTTTTCTGTGTGTTGAACATTCCTGTGTTAATTCTTTTCATTTAGCCAGTGTCTAATTTGTCATATCTCCACACACAATAGTGCCATTATTTTGTTTGAAGCAAGAGACTAATTTTCCATTTTTTGTCACCACAAGCCTCATTGCAAGAAAATTCTCATAGTATTGTGCATATATTGCTGTGTTGTGTTCCTCCATTATTGTAAGTGTTAACCTTTCTCTGTTTTGTATTTTATGCCCTTTATTATTTTTTTTTTTCATATTTCATTGAACAAATTCACTCTTAGTGAAATTTTTTTAACTTCTTTTTAAAGTCAATCATTTTTTTGTTTGTTCAGTGTTTGCTTAAACTGCAATTAAGAGTTAAAGTGTTCAATCAGTTCATTCCTTGATAATATTTTTTTTTGTTGTTGCTCTTGTAAACTGAATTTTCTTGTGTGTGCAATTTTTTTTTATTATTGCAGTAGTGACTCATTCTGCAATGATTCTTGTGCAAATATTGTGCTGCCATTAATTTTTTTCTTTTAGATTTTTTTTTTTTTATGTCGTGTTGTGTTGTGCAGTAGTTTTTAATTAGTAATTGTTATTTGCAATAGTGTTACAGTTTATCTCAGTGCAATATTTTGTGATTTCGGTTTTATATTTCTTGTACTGTGCATAATATTTTATTCTATGTGTGTCATTTTATTTTCATTTTAGTGAATTGCTTTCCCAGTCTATTTTAATTTTGCACAAGATTTATTGATTCCATTTTATCATTTTTGATTGATTTATCATTTATTGTTGAATTTATTTATTGAATTGAGAGTAAAGACAACTCACTGTGCCATTAATTCAATTTAAAGTAAATTCGAGTAAATTTGATTTGAGTAAAGTACAATTTCTCTTGATTTTCAGTGTTGATTATCCAGTTGAGTATTTTTTTATGTGAGTTTTCCTTGCTCTACAGTGTGACTCGTTATTTTTGCTTTACTTATGCAGAATAGTTAAGTATATTCTTCCCATTTAAGCTTACTGTGCCATATATTGCCATATATTGATGATTATGATTGTTTTATGAAAACAGGCCTTCACTTTATTCATGTCAATGCAAGATCACTTCTTCCTAAATTGGCAGAGATTAGGATTCTAGCTAACAAAATTAGGGCGGCAGTTATAACCATCTCTGAATCTTGGTTGGATGATACGGTGACTGACGACGAGGTCAAAATAGAAGGTTACAATATAAAACGCTTAGATAGGAACAGAAAGGGCGGTGGAGTATGTGCCTACATTAGAAATGACTTAGCATACAACCCAAGACCTGATTTAAATAACAATAAACTGGAGATTCTATGGTTTGAAGTGCTGCTTCCCAAGACCAAACCCATCTTAGTAGGAACTAGTTACCGCCCTCCTACCCAGGACCAGTTCTTAGAAGACTTTTCCAGAGTCTTGTCCGGAGTTGAAAGCAATTGCGAAACAATAATACTGGGCGACTTCAATATCTGTTTTCAGCAACAGAATAACGGGCTATGCAAAAGGTATAAGCAAATTCTAGGATTAAATAGCTACACCCAACTAATTAATAAACCAACCCGGATCACACAGTTCTCAGCCACCCTAATTGACCACATACTTTGCAACCGCGCTGAGAACATTAGTCAGTCAGGCGTCATTACCACAGGTCTTAGTGATCATTTCATCATTTACTGCACCAGGAAAATCACTAGGGATAGGATAGGCCTACACAGGACAATAAAAATGAGGTCAACTAGAAACTACAGTAAAGAAACACTGGTAAATAGGCTACACAATTGTGACTGGACAGAGATAACAAGTTGCACGGACGTAAATGATGCCTGGGAAAAATTCAAAACAATGTTCACTACCATTCTTAATAATATTGCACCAGTTAAAGAGGTTAGGATTAAACGAAGAACTGAACCCTGGATGACTACTGAGATATTAGATAATATGAAATTCAGAGACCAGCTGCTAAAAAGATTTAAAGCAAACAGACAGGATATTGCAGCACTAAATGAATTCCAAAGGGTGAGGAACAGAGTACAGAGGCTTATAAAAGGAGCAAAGGCAAAGCACTATTGCTCAAAAATTGAAGAATATAAGCATAACCCCAGAAAGCTCTGGCAACAACTAAAACAGTTGGGGTATAGCCATAAGCCAGTAGATAGGTCTAACATAGTACTCACTATCGATAATGAGGTATGCCACGAAACATCTAAGGTGGCAAATTGCTTTAATTCCTACTACACATCTGTTGCATCAACACTAGTAAGTAAACTACCAGCTGCATCAAATACCTTTAACACAGACTCTGATAAGTTTCAAACATACTATACCAATAAAGGGGTAACCCCAAACAGTTGTCAACTAGTAAGTGTATCTCATGACTTCATTCAAAAAGAACTAAGCAGGTTAAACCCAACTAAGAGCACAGGTCCTGATAACATCCCATCTAAGTTCCTAAAAGATGGTGCTTTTGAACTGTCAATCCCTATTGCTCACATAATAAATCTATCAATCACCACTAATACCGTACCGGAGGGGTTCAAGGAGGCCAGAGTTACTCCTATCTTCAAGAAAAATAATAGGTCTGATGTAAGCAACTATAGACCTGTTAGTATACTCAGTATAATATCTAAAATTCTGGAGAGGGCGGTGTATTCTCAAGTAGTTAAGTACCTTAATGACAACAGCATTCTCCATAGCTATCAATCGGGCTTTAGAAGATCCTACTCAACCGATACCTCCCTTATTAATCTGATGGATTACCTGAGAACTGAAATGTCAAAAGGGAACCTCATAGGTATGGTAACCTTAGACCTGCAAAAGGCCTTCGATACTGTCAACCACAATATATTATGTAATAAACTTCAATCTATCGGTATAGGTTCTGTAGACTGGTTTAAGTCCTACCTTAGCAACAGGAGACAAATAGTCAAAATCAACAAAACGGAATCAGAACCCCTGCCGATAACATGTGGAGTTCCCCAAGGTAGTATTCTGGGTCCCTTACTATTCTTATGTTATGTCAATGATATGCCTATCAGTGTCAAGTGCAAACTCCTACTGTATGCAGATGACAGTGCTCTGTTAGTGACAGGTAAAGACCCACAAGATATTGCTAATGTTTTAACACTGGAACTGGAGTCCTGCAGCAAATGGTTAGTAGACAACAAACTATCATTACACCTAGGGAAAACTGAAGCCATTCTCTTTGGAACGAAACATAAACTGAGAAGGGTAAATAATTTTAATGTTCAGTGTAATGGGGAGTCCATCACTTTGGTTTCATCAGTTAAATATCTGGGAATCCCCTTTGACCCATGCATGTCAGGAGAATTGATAGGGAACAGTGTAGTAAAGAAAGCGAATGCCAGGCTGAAGTTCCTGTATAGACAAGCACAGTGTCTACCTACTGAGGCTCGCAGGACCCTATGTCTAGCCCTTATACAATGCCATATGGATTACGCTTGCTCTTCTTGGTACTCTGCCTTGACAAAAAAAACTGAAAGATAGACTGCAAATCACCCAGAACAAAATCGTAAGATTCATCCTGGGGCTGGGACCAAGAGAACATGTAGGCCAGGATGAATTACAGCAGTTGGATATGCTGAATGTTGAAGACAGAGTAAAACAACTGAAGCTAAATCATGTTTATAAAATTGCTCACAAACAGTGTCCAGAATATCTTGCTGTCAATTTTGTCAAGGTTGGGAACCGCAGCAATCATAGTACTAGGGGGAGAGAGCACAACTTTGTAGTACCCACAGTCAGTGGCCAGGCTTCAAACACCTTTTATTGTACAGCAATAAAGGAATGGAACAGACTACCCACAAATGTCAAGGCCAGTCATAGCTTGAACCAGTTCAAGAAGACTGCCAAAAAGTGTCTGATGAATGAAGCAACAGAAAGGGAGGGGAATGATTTTCTATTTTTTAGCTAAAATACGTGTAAATTTTACCTTATCCCTAGTAATGACCCTCGTATTGTAGATAGTCGTAATGACCCTCGGGTAGTAGATAGCTTAATGACCCTCGTATTGTAGATAGTCTTAATGACCCTCGTGTAGTAGATAGTCTTTTTAGTATGATAATAAGATGTTATCTTCATTATAGAATAATAAGAAAATATTATAACCTTTATATTATAATAATAAGGTAAAAGGACCCCAATGGAAATAAGTCACTCTGTCTGACTTTTTTGGGTTATCCTAGGTTCTCTACACATATGCTGCTATGTATGATAATTCTATGTAACTGTATTGTGTATACCTGAATAAATTTACTTACTTACTTACTTGCTTTTATGTCCTTAAGTAAGTTCCCTGAGAAGATGTCCCAGTCACTTTTGAATGCTCACTTAGTGTATCATGCCAGTCAAAGTAAATGGGAATCAGTCGACAGTCCCAATATCCCCTTACTGACTGAAAGTCAATACCTAGCTCTTAGACAATATGTTTGTTCTCACAGCTTGTATCTGCGATTTGTTAAAGTGCTGTGGAATGTGGAGTTCAGATTAAGTTCCTATAGATCCGTGAATATCTTATTAACGTAGCCGAGTGGTCAGGCACTAGTAACTCTGTCACTCCCATCTGTGTTCCACCTACACCTTCAGACATGCAAGATAGTGATCAGTTGCCTCAAGTGTTCGAGGACACTCAGACTGCCTTGAGTGCTCAGCCTATCCTTGCAATGTCTGCTGGTTCAAGTAGTAGTTTCTCCACAGGGGATGCCTTGTCGGAAAACGATTACTTGAAACTAGTAATGCCATCTCTTGTTGACATCACATGCTGTCTGCAGAAAGACGTCTCTGTTGCGGCTAGTGCTCTCACTAGAGTGTCTGTTGTTGTTCCTAGTGTTCCAGATGGTGATAACATCCTAGTTGGCAGTAATCCTTGAAATGTACAACGTTATTTCTCTAGTAATCTTCACATGTTGTTAACGTTTCTAGAACAGTCTCTTTATAGCTGATACCTTGTGTCACTGTGTGCGACTCAGATTGAATACCAGTATTGTTGACCGTGTTCATTTCTTTTCCCCTGTGCTTGCAGTGAGAGATAGTAGATCCGTTCTCCCTTGCTCATGTTGCGTGTTATAGTGTTAGTTTTTTCAACCGGGGAGAGTCATCCACTTCGAGTTTGTTCCTTTCTTCAGTAAGAAAGAACCGATCCATTGGGGTCTGGTGTGATTCGATTCCTGCTCCAGGAAGATCTTATTCTGACTGTGAAGCCACCAGCACCCATTAATGACTTTGTAATGAGCCAAGAATTACTGTATTGAACAGCCGAGTTGGGTACTCCGAGCAGAAGAGTATACCAGTTAGTAATTCCACAGTCACTAGTGACTGTAGCTGTATCTTTTGTAGATACTTGTTCAGATCTCCCTCAGTCAAGGCATGTGTTAGCCATTGCAAAAGAATTCAATCCACCCAGAGACGATAACTATTCTGCATATGTAAATCTTACCCTCGCAGAGTTGGGTTTAAATGTAAATAGCCTGTATAATTAGATGTCCAAGATGAATGAAGTTGTCAGCTGTGTGTGTTTATTAGCTGATCAGTTTTCAGGGTTTTTGTGTGTGTGTGTTCACGTTCCCTCCAAATTCTGAGAATTTAGCAGTAATGATCTGTGCGCACCAGATCTGCTTTTGCTGTTAATTACTTTCACCTTTGTAAATATATATATTCTTCCTCAGAATCAGTAGAGTGCATGAACACAGATCGATTGATCAATTCCATCCTTTATTATACCATGATTTGTTCTTATAATTCGTAACGCATTACATTAACATCCATTATGATACCATCCATTAGTTCTAAGTTACATAAGTCTTTGTTATTGTATAGAATCAGCCCAGAGCTACCAGCCTGTTCAGACTATTGCATAGTATTGTATATTGAGATGGCATACGTAACATGATCAAGCTGTCAGCATAGTTGCTGATCCCCTACATGTGTTGTATAGCTTATCTGAGTATCATAGTTAGTACCATCCATATGTTTTACATACATAACCCCTTGCTAGGCCCAGTGACTAGCTTGTGTGACGTGACGTGATGCCGTTGTGAGCACTTCGCTCCTGGGATCACTCTCACTCGGTGCTTAGGTCTACCAGGCAACAGGACAGGCCAGGCTGGGCTCCTCTTCACACTCTGCTAATATAAGTGTTACCATCCAACAAGTGTGTTTAACTCCAACCATCACATCTCCAAGAAGCCTCACAACAGTTAAACTTGCCAGGTTCACAACATACAAGCGGCGTGTTAAACTTGCCAGGTTCACAACATACAAGCGTTGTGTTAAACTTACCAGGTTCACAAGATACAAGCGGCGTGGTAATTCCTATGCTTCTCATTATGGGTTGAACTCAGTCAAGGACGTGACCTTCTCACCTGTCACGTCTGTCATTATTTATTATTGTATGAGATCATTTATCTATTATATGTGAGCGAACAGTGCTTTTTGTGGTCATCGTTCACTTATGACAGCCTCTCAGAAATTTCTAGAAATTATCTAGAGTGCAGGGTTCTGTCTGTCTCTCTCTCTCTCTCTCTCTCTCTCTCTCTCTCTCTCTCTCTCTCTCTCTCTCTCTCTCTCTCTCCTCACTTCCAAGACTTCTAGGTGGTGAGACAGTGTATATTGGTGCTTTTTTGGGATTTATCTCATAAGCATCTGACGTAGGGGTCAAATATCTGCCTATTGGATCGTTGTAGGATATTTCTGTCATAGTACCTTTCTGTCCACAGCTGTGCATTGTCACTCTCCGGGCACCTGGGAGGTACACTGCCTGGCATCGTAATTGGAATTTTGCCTTGATTTTAGGACCACTGAGTGTCCATCTTAGAGTGAGTGACAGCTGCTATTATTGTTCCAAGTTTACTCTCAGTGGTCAAGATGTTGACTACTGTTATACAACATTGTATTTATCTTGGATAGGATATTTAGGATGTGGTTATATTTAGGATGTGGTTATTTGGATGTGGTTATATATAGAATTCTGAATATTGAATGTGGACCTTGTATGTTCACGTATAGTATACACAGTGTATAATCCCTGTATCAATCCCTGCAATTTGAAAATACACATTACTGCCAGGTTTATGTGTTTTAGGGATACCATAAATGTTTGAGTGTTTGGAAGGAAGGAGGCAGCAAGGGAAGAAATCCTGCAACTTCCTTCCTTCCAAACTCAAATTTTCACGCATTTATGGTCTCCCTAGAACATAAGCTCATATGACTGAGGTGTTTAGATGGTGTTTGGAAACTCCGACCTTCGTCAATTCAGTGATACTGGCAACACCGTGGAACCTTCAATACAGTTTGATCCGGAGGATAGAAGACGACAGTATCTTACCCTTAACAGTAGCCCAAACATGTGTATGATCTAATTAATTCTTCTTCTCGTCACAACTTCAAGAACATGAGTGATATTGTCTCAGTCTTCTTCCTTTGCGGCCTCAGGATCTCTGACGATGAATGTTTGGCTAGTGAACACAGGACCTCCAGGACGGTCATATTAGCCTCTAAGTATACACACACACACACACACACACACACACAAACACACACACACACACACACACACACACACACACACACACACACACACACACACACACATACATACACACACAAACGAACACACACACACACTCAGATAAGTGTTGCTTAAATTCAACCCCAGCAAATGCAAGGTTATGAAGATTTTAGAAGTATCCAGACGACAGGAAAGAGATTATAGACTCAGGAGACAGAAGCTGCAGACCTCATTCTAAGAGAAGGTCCTGGGAGTAAGCATAGTGCCTAACATATCTCCAGAGGCTCATAACAACCGACTAACCTCTGCAGCCAATCCTTACCTGGCATATCTGACAGTGGCCTTCTGGAATCTCAACAAAGAGTCTTTTTGGGAGCTTTATACAGCAGTTGTCAGTTGGAGTACACAGCACCTGAAAATGCAGTTTAAAAAACTGGAGAAATTGCAGAAGTATACAATGAGATTTGTTCCAGAGCTCTTGATCCAAGGAACCCGACTTATCTTCCCGAAGCTTGGATCGAAATACCTCCCATTCCACAGGCGCTATATGACCCCTACGGGATGAGCTCTTCTGACTACAATATAACAATTGTGATATAATTTGAGAATGTGCCATAATTTGATCAGCAATAAGTCACAGTGTTTGACTTTATTTGGTCATCCTGGGTAAAACAAACTTAAAGTTCTGTTCTCAAGATCATTAATAACAAAAAGGCACAATACCGTGACTGGAACAATACACAAATAACCTGCACATAGAAGAGAGGAGCTTACGACGTTTCGGTCCGACTTGGACCATTTACAAAGTCACACTAACGAGAAGTAGAGCAGGACGGGTATATATAGGCAGGAAGTGGTGGTAGTAGTAGTAGTAGTAGTAGTTGTTGTAGTAGTGGTAGTAGTAGTGGCGGAGATGGAAGGAAGTAGTGGTGGGGAAGAAAGAAGGAGGAAACCATACCACGGGATAGAACCCGCGATCATAGAGTCTCAAAACTCCAGACCGTCGCGTTAGCCACTGGACCAGCTAGCCACAATAAGATTCGTCCAACTAGGTATATTTCTACACCATTAGAAGGTTAGCATAGGCACCACTGTGACCACAAATGCAAGTTTTTACAGACGAATCTCCAGCTAGCGTGGCCGTGACTAACTCTAGCTCAAGTCCCCTCAAAGCCGTTAACATGACTCACGAAATCGTAATGACACGATTGCAAACAAACCATACCACGGGTGGGGATAGAACCCGCGATTCGTCCAACTAGGTATATTTCTACACCATAGGAAGGTTAGCATAGGCACCACTGTGACCACAAATGCAAGATTTTACAGACGAATCTCCAGCTAGCTAAACCTAGCTATACCTAGTTGGACGAATCTTATTGTGGCTAGCTGGTCCAGTGGCTAACGCGACGGTCTGGAGTTTTGAGACTCTCTGATCTCGGGCTCTATCCCTGCCCGTGGTATGGTTTGTTTGCAATCGTGTCATTACGAATTCGTGAGTCAAAGAAGGAGGAGCCAATCAGATACTAAGAAAGGGGAGCACTGCAAGGGAGCTAGGTGCCCACAAAGGGAGAGCAAGAACACAGAGGTGGGGGGGAAATAATAAAATAAATAATGAAGGAACAGAAACACAAGGCAGAAGGAAGAAAGACAACCCAGAAGAGAAAAAGGAAGAGGAAAGGGGAAGAGGGAGAAGAAGAAAGAGGAGGAATCAGGTTAAGTCACGGGTGTTCTGAAGTTTGGAGCATTTTACAATGTAGTGGGAGAGGAAGGCATCTACAGAGACGAAGCCAGGACTAAGATTCATACAAGGAAAGTTGTGTATTAGGGAGGATTCAACCAAACGGCGACTGTTAAAGTTGGAAATAGGGAAGACAGTTTTAGCAGAAAACCAGTCTGTGATGGCTGTGATCTCGGACGTGACAGAAAAGAGCATTGTTAGTGTCGGCAAGCCTAACGCTATTTTCGTGCTCCCTAAATCTGTCAGAAAGAGATCGGCCAGTTTCTCCAAAGTATTGAAGAGGACAGGAGGAGCAAGAAATAGAGTAGACACCAGGAGCATTTGTAGAAGGAGGAGAGGTATGCACGAGATTAGTGCGAAGAGTGTTAGTCTGGCGGAAAGTAGATCATTATTAAATATATTACATAAAACTTATTTCTTACAAGCTGGTCAGTCTTGCTAAGCCAAATATTTGATCTGATTTTTATCCTACGCTGATCCCAGTTCGGTTCCCAGAAGAACGTGGAATAACTAAAATACTGTTGTTCATGAGATAATTTCTGAGTGTCACATCTGATTAGCTTCAAGCCTTTCATGCTAATAACGTGATATTGAAACTTTTGATCGGATTCCAGCTTAGTGTGCTTGTGTATTTTAGGATATTGGTCTCTTTGAAAGGTTTGAATTAGATTTGGACCATATCTGTCCTAATTTACATCGGTTTTGTTACAGAAATTCGGATATTAGTTTCCTTATAATGACTTATGAATGCCTCTTCTGATGCCCTTCAGATCTTCAGCACTAATGTTTAACTGCATTGCCGCACTCTGCACTATTCCAGTCGTCAGCATGGAGGCACAGGGGACTGGGGTTATGTAATACAGGGATACCTTCTTCGGATCACGCAGAAACCAAAATACATCTAGTTTTAGTGAAAGTTCTTTTATAAACCATGCCACGGGTGGGGACTGAACTCATGGCGAGAGAGTCGTAAAACTTCAAGCCAGTGCGTAAGCCACTGGGCCAGCTGGCTACAATAAGAGTCATCCAACTAGGTATATTTATACACCACAGGGAGGTTAGCATGGGCCCCACTGTGGCCACAAATGCAGTGTGGCAGTGACGGACTCTAGTTATAATCCCCTCAAAGCCCTCATCATGACTCACGAAATCGTAATGACACGATTACAAACAAACCATACCACGGGCGGGGATTGACGGCTTTGAGGGGACTAGAGCTTGAGTTCGTCACGGCCACACTGGCTGGAGATTCATCTGTAAAAACTTGCATTTGTGCTCACAGTGGGGCCCATGCTAACCTTCCTATGGTATATAAATATACCTAGTTGGATGAATCTTATTGTAGCCAGATGATCCAGTGGCTTACGCGTCGGTCTGGAGTATTACGACTCACTAGCCGCGAGTTCAAGCCCCGTCAGTGGTATGGTTTGTTTTTAATCGTGTCATTACAGTTTCGTGCGTGAAGGTACTTTTATTTTAGTAAACGTAGTTTTATTTTCAGTCAGGAAAGTTTTATTTCAGTAGAAGTAGTTATATTTACAGTCGAGGTAGTTTTATATTATTGGAAGTAGTTTCGGTTTAATATAAAATATTTTTGTTAGGATCCAAGTCATACAAAATAGGAAATTCTTTCTAACGAATGAAATGGTTTAAGGAATAAAATTTTGTTTATAATTATTTTTTCAAATTAAACTTTCTTTTTAACCAGTAGTGTGACCCCCAGAAAGAAGAAACAGTTACATCATTCATTCATTTAATGTCTGTCTTGTTAAAAGCTTGTTAACACAGCGGTTCAGTTTGCCCTCTAAACTGCAACCTACTCCAGCCGTCCCTCAGAGTGCACACACTCTGAATTAGCTAAGCAGGATCCTGCAGTCACTAAAGAAACTCTCATTACAACAGCAACGCAATCACAGTAGAACTGAGCACAACAAGAGAGCGATCGAGTTATGTATGATGCAGTGAACAACACAGTACAGTGTACAGTACCATGAGGTACGCAGCAATAACCAGTAGTACGGAGACCAGCCTCAGTAACTTGACTGAATCCCAGACTGTAGTAATACGCAGATAACTAATCGAGGTTTAGCGTAAAAGACTGGCTTTCGCACATTAATAAACGACGTATTCGTGCAAGCTGGCATTAATATATCTATCTTTTTCACCTGTGAAACATACAGGCGACAGGATACACCTTACATCACCCTAAGCCTACGATTGCTTTCGCTGATATACTGTATTCTTTTCAAGACTGATGGACTGATTACCTCGAACTCCTTCTGATCTTCACCACTCATCTTCGTATTGGACTGACAAAGCCACTTTGTGGAGAAACGTTTCCTGAATAAAGATACCCAAGTATCTTTATCATAAAGGAAGGGTGTTGAAGAGTCGTGGTCACTAAACACTTCCTGTGTTCTCTCTCAATGTACTCATCGCTCCCCTGATTTTCTCTAGAAGTATCCTGCACCGTCTTGTCGTCATAAGTAGCAATTTCGGTGTGCATCTTTGATATCAATCCCTCCAGTATCCTTCAGGTGTTTATTATGATGTATATTTCTCTCCTGCGCTCTAAGGAGTACACTTCTAGGTGCCTGAAGTGTTCCCAGTACTGGAGAAGCATGACTGAGTTTATACGAGCTGTGAAGATTCTCTGTACAGTTTCCAGCTCTACAATTTCGCCTCACCCTCCTCCCCCCATCCGAATAAAAATTTCATGCTGCATTTATAAAGCATATATACATGTAAATAATTGTTCAATGGATTACTAATAATTTTGGCTGATAAAATTATCTTTTCTCGAAATTGATATCTAGTTTTTGACGATTTTGTAAATACCTGAAGGAATCTGCCCGAAATCTGCCCACCCTGTACACTTACTGGTCTGACCTTCCCACGCTGTACACTTACTGGTCTGACCTTCCCACCCCGTACACTTACTGGTCTGACCTTCCCACCCCGTACACTTACTGGTCTGACCTTCCCACCCCGTATACTTACTGGTCTGACCTTCCCACCCCGTACACTTACTGGTCTGACCTTCCCACGCTGTACACTTACTGGTCTGACCTTCCCACCCCGTATACTTACTGGTCTGACCTTCCCACGCTGTACACTTACTGGTCTGACCTTCCCACGCTGTACTGGTCTGACCTTTCCATTATATACACTTACTGGTCTGACCTTTCAACCCTGTAAACTTACTGGTCTGACCTTCCCACCCTGTACACTTACTGGTCTGACCTTTCCATTATATACACTTACTGGTCTGACCTTTCAACCCTGTAAACTTACTGGTCTGACCTTCCCACCCTGTACACTTACTGGTCTGACCTTCCCACGCTGTACACTTACTGGTCTGACCTTCCCACGCTGTACACTTACTGGTCTGACCTTCCCACGCTGTACACTTACTGGTCTGACCTTCCCACCCTGTACACTTACTGGTCTGACCTTCCCACGCTGTACACTTACTGGTCTGACCTTCCCACGCTGTACACTTACTGGTCTGACCTTCCCACGCTGTACACTTACTGGTCTGACCTTCCCACGCTGTACACTTACTGGTCTGACTTTCTCACGCTGTACACTTACTGGTCTGATCTTCCCACGCTGTACACTTACTGGTCTGACCTTCTCACGCTGTACACTTACTGGTCTGACTTTCCCACGCTGTACACTTACTGGTCTGACCTTCCCACCCTGTACACTTACTGGTCTGACCTTCCCACGCTGTACACTTACTGGTCTGACCTTCCCACGCTGTACTGGTCTGATCTTTCAATTATATACACTTACTGGTCTGATCTTTCAACGCTGTACACTTACTGGTCTGACCTTCCCACGCTGTACACTTACTGGTCTGACCTTCCCACGCTGTACACTTACTGGTCTGACCTTCCCACGCTGTACACTTACTGGTCTGACCTTCTCACGCTGTCCACTTACAGATCTGACCTTCCCACGCGGTACACTTACTGGTCTCACATTCTCACGCTGTGCACTTACTGGTCTGACCTTCACACGCTGTACACTTACTGGTCTGACCTTCCCACGCTGTACACTTACTGGTCTGACCTTCCCACGCTGTACACTTACTGGTCTGACCTTCCCACGCTGTACACTTACTGGTCTGACCTTCCCACGCTGTACACTTACTGGTCTGACCTTCCCACGCTGTACACTTACTGGTCTGACCTTCCCACGCTGTACACTTACTGGTCTGACCTTCCCACGCTGTACACTTACTGGTCTGACCTTCTCACGCTGTGCACTTACTGGTCTGACCTTCACACGCTGTACACTTACTGGTCTGACCTTCTCACGCTCTACACTTACTGGTTTGATCTTCACACGCTGTACAAATTCTGGTCTGACCTTCCCACGATGTACACTTACTGGTCTGACCTTCTCACGCGGTACACTTACTAGTCTCACATTCTCACGCTGTGCACTTACTGGTCTGACCTTCCCACGCTGTACACTTACTGGCCTGACCTTCCCATGCTGTACACTTACTGGTCTGACCTTCCCACGTTGTACACTTACTGGTCTGACCCTTCCCACGCTGCACACTTACTGGTCCGTCTTTTCCACTCTGTACACTTACTGGTCTGACCTTCCCACGCTGTACACTTACTGGTCTGACCTTCCCACGCTGTACACTTACTGGTCTGACCTTCCCACGCTGTACACTTACTGGTCTGACCTTCCCACGCTGTACACTTACTGGTCTGACCTTCCCACGCTGTACACTTACTGGTCTGACCTTCCCACGTTGTACACTTACTGGTCTGACCTTCCCACGCTGTACACTTACTGGTCTGATCTTCCCACGTTGTACACTTAGTGGTCTCACCTTCCCACGTTGTACACTTACTGGTCTGCCCCTTCCCACGCTGTACACTTACTGGTCTGACCTTCCCACCCTGTACACTTGCTGGTCTGACCTTCCCACGCTCTACACTTACTGGTCTGACCTTCCCACGCTGTACACTTACTGGTCAGACCTTCCCACGCTGTACACTTACTGGTCTGACCTTCCCACGCTGTACACTTACTGGTCTGACCTTCCCACGCTGTACACTTACTGGTCTGACCTTCCCACGCTGTACACTTACTGGTCTGCCCTTCCCACGCTGTACACTTACTGGTCTGACCTTCCCACCCCTTACACTCACTGGTCTGACCTTCCCACCCTGTACACTTACTGGTCTGACCTTCCCACGCTGTACACTTACTGGTCTGACCTTCCCACGCTGTACACTTACTGGTCTGACTTACCAAAACTGTGCACTTACTTCTCTGACCTTCCAACGTTGTACACTTACTGGTCTGCCCCTTCCGACGCTGTACACTTACTGGTCTGACCTTTCCTCCCTGTACACTTACTGGTCTGACCTTCCCACGCTGTACACTTACTGGTTTGACTTTCCCACGCTGTACATTTACTGGTCTGACTTTCCTACGCTGTACACTTACTGGTCTGACCTTCCCACGTTGTACACTTACTGGTCTGACCCTTTCCACGCTGTACACTTACTGGTCTGACCTTCCCACGCTGTACACTTAACGGTCTGACCATCTCACGTTGTACACTTACTAGTCTGACCTTCCCACGTTGTACACTTACTCGTCTGCCCCTTCCGACGCTGTACACTTACTGGTCTGACCTTTCCTCCCTGTACACTTACTGGTCTGACCTTCCCACGCTGTACATTTACTGGTCTGACCTTCCTACGTTCTACACTTACTAGTCTGACCTTCCCACGCTGTACACTTACTGGTCTGACCTTCCCACGCTGTACACTTACTGGTCTGACCTTCTCACGTTGTACACTTGTCTGACCTTCCCACGTTGTACACTTACTGGTCTGCCCCTTCCCAAGCTGAACACTTAATGGTCTCACCTTTCCACCCTATACACTTACTGGTCTGACCTTCCACGCTGTACACTTACTGGTCTGACCTTTCCACCCTGTACACTTACTGGTCTGACCTTCCCACGCTGTACACTTACTGGTCTGACCTTCCCACGCTGTACACTTACTGGTCAGACCTTCCCACGCTGTACACTTACTGGTCTGACCTTCACACGCTGTACACTTACTGGTCTGAACTTCCCACGCTGTACACTTACTGGTCTGACCTTCCCACGCTGTACACTTACTGGTCTGACCTTCCCACGCTGTACACTTACTGGTCTGACCTTCCCACGCTGTACACTTACTGGTCTACTTCTTGCAACGCTGTACACATACTGGTCTGACCTTCCCACGCTGTACACTTACTGGTCTGACCTCCCACGCTGTACACTTACTGGTCTGCCCCTTCCCATGCTGTACACTTATTGGTCTGCCCATTCCCATGCTGTACACTTACTGGTCTGACCTTACCACGCTGTACACTCACTGGTCTGACCTTCCCACGCTGTACACTTACTGGTCTCACCTTCCCACCTTGTACACTTGCTGGTTTGACCTTCTCACGCTGTACATTTACTGGTCTGACCTTCCCACGCTGTACACTTACTGGTCTGCCCTTCCCACGCTGTACACTTACTGGTCTGACCTTCCCACGCTGTACACTTACTGGTCTGACCTTCCCACGCTGTACACTTACTGGTCTGCCCCTTCCCACGCTGTACACTTACTGGTCTGACCATTCCCACCCTGTACACTTACTGGTCTGACCTTCCCACGCTGTACACTTACTGGTCTGACCTTCCCACACACGCTGTACACTTACTGGTCTGACCTTCCCACGCTGTACACTTACTGGTCTGACTTTCTCACACTGTACACTTACTGGTCTGAGCTTCCCACGCTGTACACATACTGGTCTGCCCCTTCCCACGCTGTACACTTCGTGGTCTGACCTTCCCACGCTGTACACTTACTGGTCTGCCCTTCCCACGCTGTACACTTACTGGTCTGACCTTCCCACTTACTGGTCTGACCTTCCCACGCTGTACACTTACTGGTCTGACCTTCCCACGCTGTACACTTACTGGTCTGACCTTCCCACGCTGTACACTTACTGGTCTGACCTTCCCACGCTGTACACTTACTGGTCTGACCTTCCCACGCTGTACACTTACTGGTCTGACCTTCCCACGCTGTACACTTACTGGTCTGACCTTCCCACGCTGTACACTTACTGGTCTGACCTTGCTACACTTACTGGTCTGACCTTCCCACGCTGTACACTTACTGGTCAGACCTTCCCACGCTGTACACGTCCTGGTCTGACTTTCCTACACTGTACACTTACTGGTCTGAACTCCCCACGCTGTACACTTACTGGTCACGCTGTACACTTACTGGTCTGACCTTTCCTGTACACTTACTGGTCTGACCTTCCCACGCTGTACACTTACTGGTCTGACCTTCCCACGCTGTACACTTACTGGTCTGACCTTCCCACGCTGTACACTTACTGGTCTGACCTTCCCACGCTGTACACTTACTGGTCTGACCTTCACTCACGCTGTACACTTACTGGTCTGACCTTCCCACGCTGTACACTTACTGGTCTGACCTTCCCACGCTGTACACTTACTGGTCTGCCCTTCCCACGCTGTACACTTCCTGGTGTGACCTTCCCACCTGTACACTGGTCTGTACACTTACTGGTCTGACATTCCCACGCTGTACACTTACTGGACTGCCCTTCCCACGCTGTACACTTACTGGTTTGACTTTCCCACGCTGTACACTTACTGGTATGACCTTCCAACGTTGTACACACGCTGTACACTTACTGGTCTGACCTTCCCACGCTGTACACTTACTGATATGACCTTCCCACGCTGTACACTTACTGGTCTGACCTTCCCACGCTGTACACTTACTGGTCTGACATTCCCACTGTACACTTACTGCTCTGACCTTCCCACGCTGTACACTTACTGGTCTGACCTTCCACGCTGTACACTTACTGGTCTGACCTTCCCACGCTGTACACTTACTGGTCTGACCTTCTTACTGGTCTGCCCCTTCCCACGCTGAACATTTATTGGTCTCACCTTCCCACGCTGAACACTTACTGGTCTGACCTTCCCACGTTGTACACTTACTGGTCTGACCTTCCCACGCTGTACACTTACTGCTCTAACCTTCCCACGCTGTACACTTACTGGTCTGACCTTCCTACGCTGTACACTTACTGGTCTGACCTTCTCACGCGGTACACTTCCTAGTCTACACTTACTGGTCTGACCTTCTGTACACTTACTGGTCTGACCTTACACTGTACTGGTCTGACCTTCCCACGCTGTATGCTTACTGGTCTGACCTTCCCACCCTGTACACTTACTGGTCTGACCTTCCCACGCTGTACACTTACTGCTCTGACCTTCCCACGCTGTACACTTACTGGTCTGACCTCCCACGCTGTACACTTACTGGTCTGACCTTTCCACCCTGTACACTTACTGGTCTGACCTTCCCACGCTGTACACTTACTGGTCTGACCTTCCCACGCTGTACACTCACTGGTCTGACCTTCCCACCCTGTACACTTACTGGTCTGACCTTCCCACGCTGTACACTTACTGGTCTGACGCTCCCACGCTGTACACTTACTGGTCTGACCTTCACACGCTGTACACTTACTGGTCTGTGACTTCCTACGCTGTACACTTACTGGTCTGACCATCCCACGCTGTACACTTACTGGTCTGACCTTCCAACGCTGAACATTTACTGGTCTGACCTTCCCCCGCTGAACACTTACTGGTCTGACCTTCCCACGTTGTACACTTACTGGTCTGACCTTCCCACGCTGTACACTTACTGCTCTGACCTTCCCACGCTGAACACTTACTGGTCTGACCTTCCTACGCTGTACACTTACTGGTCTGACCTTCTCACGCTGTCCACTTACAGATCTGACCTTCCTACGCTGTACACTTACTGGTCTGACCTTCCCACGCTGTACACTTACTGGTCTGACCTTCCCACGCTGTACACTTACTGGTCTGACCTTCCCACGCTGTACACTTACTGGTCTGACCTTCCCACGCTGTACACTTACTGGTCTGACCTTCCCACGCTGTACACTTACTGGTCTGACCTTCGAACGCTGTACACTTACTGGTCTGACCTTTCCCACGACCTTCCCACTGTACACTTACTGGTCTGACCTTCCCACGCTGTACACTTACTGGTCTGACCTTCCCACGCTGTACACTTACTGGTCTGACCTTCCCACGCTGTACACTTACTGGTCTGACCTTCCCACGCTGTACACTTACTGGTCTGACCTTCCCACGCTGTACACTTACTGGTCTGACCTTCCCACGCTGTACACTTACTGGTCTGACCTTTCCACGCTGTACACTTACTGGTCTGACCTTCCCACGCTGTACACTTACTGGTCTGACCTTCTCACGTTGTACACTTACCTTACACTTACTGGTCTGACCTTCCCACTGTACACTGTACACTTACTGGTCTCACCTTCCCACGCTGTACACTTACTGGTCTGACCTTCCCACGATGTACACTTACTGGTCTGCCCCTTCCCAACATGAACACTTAATGGTCTCACCTTTCCACCCTATACACTTACTGGTCCGACCTTCCCACGCTGTAGACTTACTGGTCTGACCCTCCGACGCTGCACACTTACTGGTTTGACCTTCCCAAGCCGTACACTTACTGGTTTGACCTTCTCACGATGTTCACTTACTGGTCTGACCTTCCCACGCTGCACACTTATTGGTCTGACCTCCTCACGCTGTACACTTACTGGTCTGATCTTCCCTCGTTGTACACTTACTGGTCTGACCTTCTCACGCTGTACACTTACTGGTCTGATCTTCACACGCTGTACACTTACTGGTCTGACCTTCCCACGCTGTACACTTACTGGTCTGACTTTCTCACACTGTACACTTACTGGTCTGAGCTTCCCACGCTGTACACTTACTGGTCTCACCTTCCCACGTTGTACACTTACTGGTCTGACCTTTCCACTATGTAAACTTACTGGTCTGACCTTCCCACGCCGTACACTTACTGGTCTGACCTTCCCACGCTGTACACTTACTGGTCTGACCATCCTACGCTTTACACTTACTGGTCTGAATCTCCCACCCTGTACACTTGCTGGTCTGACCTTCCCACGCTCTACACTTACTGGTCTGACCTTCCCACGCTGTACACTTACTGGTCTGACCTTCCCACGCTGTACACTTACTGGTCTGACCTTCCCACGCTGTACACTTACTGGTCTGACCTTCCCACGCTGTACACTTACTGGTCTGACCTTCCCACGCTGTACACTTACTGGTCTGACCTTCCCACGCTGTACACTTACTGGTCTGCCCCTTCCCACGCTGTACACTTACTGGTCTGACCTTCCCACCCTGTACACTTATTGGTCTGCCCCTTCCCACGCTGTACACTTCCTGGTCTGACCTTCCCACGCTGTACACTTACTGGTCTGCCCTTCCCACGCTGTACACTTACTGGTCTGACCTTCCCACGCTGTACACTTCTGACCTTCCCACGCTGTACACTTACTGGTCTGACCTTCCCACGCTGTACACTTACTGGTCTGACCTTCCCATGCTGTACACTTACTGGTCTGACCTTCCCACGCTGAACACTTACTGGTCTGACCTTCCCACGCTGTACACTTACTGGTCTGACCTTCCCACCTGTACACACGACCTTCCCACGCTGTACACTTACTGGTCTGACCTTCTCACGCTGTACACTTACTGGTCTGACCTTCCCACGCTGTACACTTACTGGTCTGACCTTCCCACGCTGTACACTTACTGGTCTGACCTTCCCACGCTGTACACTTACTGGTCTGACCTTCCCACGCTGTACACTTACTGGTCTGACCTTCCCACGCTGTACTGTACACTTACTGGTCTGACCATCCCACGCTGTACACTTACTGGTCTGACCTTCCAACGCTGTACATTTACTGGTCTGACCTTCCCACGCTGAACACTTACTGGTCTGACCTTCCCACGTTGTACACTTACTGGTCTGACCTTCCCACGCTGTACACTTACTGGTCTGACCTTCCCACGCTGTACACTTACTGGTCTGACCTTCCTACGCTGTACACTTACTGGTCTGACCTTCCCACGTTGTACACTTACTGGTCTGACCCTTTCCCCGCTGTACACTTACTTGTCTGACACGTTGTACACTTACTTGACCTTCCCACGCTGTACACTTACTGTCTACACTGTACACTTACTGGTCTGACCTTCCCACGCTGTACACTTACTGGTCTGACCTTCCCACGCTGTACACTTACTGGTCTGACCTTCTCACGCTGTACACTTACTGGTCTGACCTTCCCACGCTGTACACTTACTGGTCTGACCTTCCCACTGTACACTGTCTACACTGTTACTGGTCTGACATTCCCACGCTGTACACTTACTGGTCTGACCTTCCCACGCTGTACACTTACTGGTCTGACCTTCCCACGCTGTACACTTACTGGTCTGACCTTCCCACGCTGTACACTTACTGGTCTGACCTTCCCACGCTGTACACTTACTGGTCTGACCTTCCCACGCTGTACACTTACTGGTCTGACCTTCCCACGCTGTACACTTACTGGTCTGACCTTCCCACGCTGTACACTTACTGGTCTGACCTTCCCACGCTGTACACTTACTGGTCTGACCTTCCCACGCTGTACACTTACTGGTCTGACCTTCCCACGCTGTACACTTACTGGTCTGACCTTCGAACGCTGTACACTTACTGGTCTGACCTTCCCACGCTGTACACTTACTGGTCTGACCTTCCCACGCTGTACACTTACTAGTCTGACTTTCCCAGGCTGTACACGTACTGGTCTGAACTTCCCACGCTGTACACTTACTAGTCTGACCATCCCACGCTGTTCACTTACTGGTCTGACCTTCGAACGCTGTACATTTACTGGTCTGACCTTCCCACGCTGTACACTTACTGGTCTGACCATCCCACGCTGAACACTTACTGGTCTGACCTTCGAACGCTGTACATTTACTGGTCTGACCTTCCCACGCTGTACACTTACTGGTCTGACCTTCCCACGCTGTACACTTACTGGTCTGCCCCTTCCCACGCTGTACACTTTCTGGTCTGACCTATCCACGCTGTACACTTACTGGTCTGGCCTTCCTACGCTGTACTCTTACTGGTCTGACCTTACCATGCTGTACACTTACTGGTCTGACCTTCCCAAGCTCTCACTTACTGGTCTGCCCCTTCCCACGCTGTACACTTACCGGTGTGACCTTCCCACTCTGTACACTTACTGGTCTGAGCTTCCCGCGCTGTACACTCACTTTTCTGCCCTTCCCACACTGTACACTTACTGGTCTGACCTTCCCACCCCTTTCTGGTCTGACTTTCCGACCCTGTACACTTACTGGTCTGACCTTCCAAACCCTTACTCACTGGTCTGACCTTCCCACGCTGTACATTTACTGGTCTGACCTTCCCATGCTGTATACTTACTGGTCTGCTCCTTCACACCTTGTACACTTACTGGTCTGCCCCTTCTCACCTTGTACACTTACTGGTCTACCACTTCGGACCCTGTACACTTACTGGTCTGACCTTCCCACCCTGTACACTTACTGGTCTGCCCATTTCCACCCTTTACACTTACTGTTCTGCCCCTTTCCACCTTGTACACTTACTGGTCTGCCCCTTCGGACCCTGTACACTTACTGGTCTTCCCCTTCCCACCCTGTACACTTACTGGTCTGCCCCTTCCCACCCCGTACACTTACTGGTCTGCCCCTTCCCATGCTGCACACTTACTGGTCTGCCCCTTCCCACCTTGTACACTTACGTGTCTACCTCTTCCCACCCTGTACACTTACTGGTCTGCCTCTTCCCTCCCTGCACACTTACTGGTCTACCCCTTCCCCCTGTACACTTACTGCTCTGTCCCTTCCCAAGCTGTACACTTACTGCTCTGCCCCTTCCCACCTGGTACACTCTCTGGTCTGCCCCTTCCCAAGCTGTACACTTACTGTTCTGCCCCTTCTCACCCTGTACACTCACTGGTGTGCCCCTTCCCACTCTGTACACTTACTGGTCTGCCTTTTCCCACCCTGTACACTTACTGGTCTGCCCCTTCCCAACTTGTACACTAACTGATCTTTACCTTCCCACCCTGTACACTTACTGGTCTTCCCCTTCCCTTTTTGTACACTTACAGGTCTGCCCCTTCCCACCCTGTACACTTGCTGGTCTTCCCCTTCCCAAGCTGTACACTTATTGGTCTGCCCCTTCCGTCCCTGTACACTTACTGGTTTGCCCCTTCCCAAGCTGTACACTTACTGGTCTGCCTTTTCCCATGCTGTACACTTACTGGTCTGCCCCTTCCCACCTTGTACACTTACTTGTCTGCCTCTTCCCACCCTGTACACTTACTGGTCTGCCTCTTCCCACCCTGCACACTTACTGGTCTACCCCTTCCCCCTGTACACTTACTGCTCTGTCCCTTCCCAAGCTCTACACTTACTGCTCTGCCCCTTCCCATCTTGTACAATTTCTGGTCTGCCCATTCCCAAGCTGTACACGTACTGTTCTGCCCCTTCTCACCCTGTACACTTACTGGTGTGCCCCTTCCCACTCTGTACACTTACTGGTCTGCCCCTTCCCACCCTGTACACTTACTGGTCTGCCCCTTCCCACCCTGTACACTTACTGGTCTGCCCCTTCCCACCCTGTACACTTACTGGTCTGCCCCTTCCCACTCTGTACACTTACTGGTCTGCCTCTTCCCACCTTGTACACTTACTGGTCTGCCCCTTCCCACCCTGTACACTTACTGGTCTGCCCCTTCCCACTCTGTACACTTACTGGTCTGCCCCTTCCCACCCTGTACACTTACTGGTCTGCCCCTTCCCACGCTGTACACTTTCTGATCTTTACCTTCCCACCCTGTTCACTTACTGGTCTTCCCCTTCTTTTCTTGTACACTTACAGGTCTGCCCCTTCCCACCCTGTACACTTACTGGTCTTCCCCTTCCCAAGCTGTACATTTATTGGTCTGCCCCTTCCCTCCCTGTACACTTACTGGTTTGCCCCTTCCCAAGCTGTACACTTACATGTCTGCCCCTTCCCAAGCTGTACACTTACTTGTCTGCCCCTTCCCACTCTGTACACTTATTGGTCTGCCCCTTCCCACTCTGTACACTTACTGGTCTGCCCCTTCCCACCCTGTACACTTATTGGTCTGCCCCTTCCTACTCTGTACACTTACTGGTCTGCCCCTTCCCAAGCTGTACACTTACTGGTCTGTCCCTTCCCACCCTGTACACTTACTGGTCTTCCCCTTCCCACTCTGTACACTTGCTGGTCTGCCCCTTCTCACCCTGTACACTTTCTGGTCTGCCCCTTCCCTATCTCTACACTTACTGGGCTGCCTTTTCCCACCTTGTACACTTACTGGTCTGCTCCTTCCCACGCTGTACACTTAATGGTCTGCCCTTCCCACGCTTTACACAAACTGGTCTGACCTTCCCACCCATTACATTCAAAGGTCTTAATTTCCCACCCTGTACACTTACTGGTCTGACCTTCCCACCCTGTACACTTACTGGTCTGACCTTCCCACGCAGCACACTTACTGGTCTGACTTTCTCACGCTGTACACTTACTGGTCTGAACTTCCCACGCTGTACACTTACTGGTCTGACCATCCCACGCTGTACACTTACTGGTCTGACCTTCGAACGCTGTACACTTACTGGTCTGACCTTCCCACGCTGTACACTTACTGGTCTGACCTTCCCAAGCTGTACACTTACTGGTCTGACCTTCCCACGCTGTACACTTACTGGTCTGACCCTCCGACGCTGTACACTTACTGGTCTGACCTTCCCACGCTGTACACTTACTGATCTGACCTTCCCACGTTGTACACTTACTGGTCTGCCCCTTCCGACGCTGTACACTTACTTGTCTGACCTTTCCACCCTGTACGCTTACTGGTCTGACCTCCCACGCTGTACACTTACTGGTCTGACCTTCCCACGTTGTTCACTTACTGGTCTGACCCTCCGACGCTGTACATTTACTTGTCTGACCTTCCCACGTTGTACACTTACTGGTCTGACCATCCTACGTTGTACACTTACTGGTCTGACCTTCGAACGCTGTGCACTTACTGATCTGACCTTCCCACGCTGTACACTTACTGGTCTGACCTTCCCACGCTGTACACTTACTGGTCTGCCCCTTCCCACGCTGTACACTTTCTGGTCTGACCTACCCACGCTGTACACTTACTGGTCTGGCCTTCCTACGCTGTACTCTTACTGGTCTGACCTTCCCACTCTGTACACTTACTGGTCTGACCTTCCCAAGCTCTTCACTTACTGGTCTGCCCCTTCCCACGCTGTACACTTACTGGTCTGACCTTCTCACCCTGAACACTTACTTGTCTGACCTTCCCACGCTGTACACTCACTTTTCTGTTCTTCCCACACTGTACGCTTACTGGTCTGACCTTCCCACCCCTTTCTGGTCTGACTTTCCGACCCTGTACACTTACTGGTCTGACCTTCCAAACCCTTACTCACTGGTCTGACCTTCCCACGCTGTACATTTACTGGTCTGACCTTCCCATGCTGTATACTTACTGGTCTGCTCCTTCACACCTTGTACACTTACTGGTCTGCCCCTTCTCACCTTGTACACTTACTGGTCTACCACTTCGCACCCTGTACACTTACTGGTCTGACCTTCCCACGCTGTATACTTACTGGTCTGCCCATTTCCACCCTTTACACTTACTGTTCTGCCCCTTTCCACCTTGTACATTTACTGGTCTGCCCCTTCGGACCCTGTACACTTACTGGTCTTCCCCTTCCCACCCTGTACACTTACTGGTCTGCCCCTTCCCACCCCGTACACTTACTGGTCTGCCCCTTCCCATGCTGTACACTTACTGGTCTGCCCCTTCCCACCTTGTACACTTACGTGTCTACCTCTTCCCACCCTGTACACTTACTGGTCTGCCTCTTCCCACCCTGCACACTTACTGGTCTACCCCTTCCCCCTGTACACTTACTGCTCTGTCCCTTCCCAAGCTCTACACTTACTGCTCTGCCCCTTCCCACCTGGTACACTTTCTGGTCTGCCCCTTCCCAAGCTGTACACTTACTGGTCTGCCCCTTCCCAAGCTGTACACTTACTGGTCTGCCCCTTCCAACCCTGTACACTTACTGGTCTGCCCCTTCCCACGCTGTACACTTTCTGATCTTTACCTTCCCACCCTGTTCACTTACTGGTCTTCCCCTTCTTTTCTTGTACACTTACAGGTCTGCCCCTTCCCACCCTGTACACTTACTGGTCTTCCCCTTCCCAAGCTGTACATTTATTGGTCTGCCCCTTCCCTCCCTGTACACTTACTGGTTTGCCCCTTCCCAAGCTGTACACTTACTGGTCTGCCCCTTCCCACCCTGTACACTTATTGGTCTGCCCCTTCCCACTCTGTACACTTACTGGTCTGCCCCTTCCCACCCTGTACACTTATTGGTCTGCCCCTTCCTACTCTGTACACTTACTGGTCTGCCCCTTCCCAAGCTGTACACTTACTTGTCTGCCCCTTCCCACCCTGTACACTTACTGGTCTTCCCCTTCCCACTCTGTACACTTACTGGTCTTCCCCTTCCCACTCTGTACACTTACTGGTCTTCCCCTTCCCACTCTGTACACTTACTGGTCTGCCCCTTCCCACTCTGTACACTTACTGGTCTGCCCCTTCCCAAGCTGTACACTTACTGGTCTTCCCCTTCCCACTCTGTACACTTACTGGTCTTCCCCTTCCCACTCTGTACACTTACTGGTCTGCCCCTTCCCACCCTGTACACTTACTGGTCTGCCCCTTCCCAAGCTGTACACTTACTGGTCTGCCCCTTCCCACCCTGTACACTTACTGGTCTGCCCCTTCCCAAGCTGTACACTTACTGGTTTTGCCCTTCCCACTCTGTACACTTACTGATCTGCACATTCCCAAGCTGTACACTTACTGGTTTTCCCCTTCCCACTCTGTACACTTACTGGTCTGACCTTCGCACTCTGTACACTTACGGGTTGCAGCTTCTTGGAACACGAACAAAGATAATCACACTCTCCATCACCCTTGAGCAACTAAATAATAATGTGACAAGTTTTAGGGTGAGTTGTGAAGTATGTATCCAGTGTTATAGGCTTCTGTCTCCCAACATGTTAGGTAAACAGGGTGAGTCAAATGTAGATTTCCGGTTGTTTCACTTTTTGTTCACTTGTTTTTTATTTAATTTATGCAAACCATTATTCCAAACTATTATTCCAAATTAGTACTGCAGTACTAAAGCAGTAATGGAAGTGTGGGAATGACAAACAAGTGCAGGAGTTAAGGGGATACCTGCTAAACCTACTTTTGGACCTGTATATTTCGGTCCTGAGACCTTGTTCACGACAAATATACATGAAGCATGAGAAACACAGGTTTATATATGAAAAAGTACATGTGACGTAGACTGAACTTCAGCGAGATCAAGTGAGCTGAAGTGTTGTAAGATCACCTGATGACTGTGTGGGAGGAGCGACGTGTGTTCACGGGTGAGAGGGCTGAGATGGAGTGAAAAAAAAAAGAAATGGAATGAATTACAGACGGTGGTGAAGGCAAACTTCATACACAGCTTCAAGAGTAGGAACTCTTAATTCCAAAGACGACAGTAAATACAAATAACGAATAATAAAAGAATACGAATCTGGGCCAAGAGCTTTGTCTCTACTCTTGCATTATATTTCAGTGAGAACAAATGGGTAAGTAAAGAGGAGGTTGAGAGGATGTCAGTGAAGACCAGAATGTGGGGCACGACACACGACGGTACAGTCTAGTCTGTAGACCAAAATATACCAAGCTATTAGACAAAAATATGTAGCGAGGAGAAACATTAGAGCTGTCAGTGCCTGTCATTAAGCTTGCGATATACAAAGTATAGACGCACCAACACTGCTGAGGGACTCCAAGTGTATGTATGTTGTTGGTTTACACTAAGCAGGGTCAGTGGATTGTGGACGATCATTCTCATGCCTCAACTTGTCAGTGTCACACCAAGTCTGGTTTGTGTAACTCTTGAGCTCAGTCTCTCATTCCACTTTTATTTTTATTCGTTTTCGTCGCGCGTCATTACATGTCAGCTGTTATCATGAGCAATTTATACACACACACACACACACACACACACACACACACACACACACACACACACACACACACACACACAGGCAGGACTACAAAGAGATCTGGACAGGCTACAAGCCTGGTCCAGCAACTGGCTCCTTGAGTTTAACCCTGCCAAATGCAAAGTCATGAAGATTGGGGAAGGGCAAAGAAGACCGCAGACACAATATAGTTTAGATGGCCAAAGACTGCAAACCTCACTCAAGGAAAAAGATCTGGGGGTGAGTATAACACCGAGCATATCTCCTGAGGCGCACATCAATCAGATAACTGCTACAGCATACGGGCGCCTGGCAAACCTACGGATAGCGTTCCGATACCTCAGTAAGGATTCGTTCAAGACTCTGTATATCATTTACGTCAGGCCCATACTGGAGTATGCAGCACCAGTTTGTAATCCACACCTAGTCAAGCACGTCAAGAAATTAGAGAAAGTGCAAAGGTTTGCAACAAGACTAGTCCCAGAGCTACGGGGATTGTCCTACAAAGAAAGGTTGAGGGAAATCGGCCTGACGACACTGGAGGACAGGAGGGTCAGGGGAGACATGATAACGACATATAAAATACTGCGCGGAATAGACAAGGTGGACAAAGACGGGATGTTCCAGAGAAGGGATACAGACACAAGAGGTCACAATTGGAAGTTGAAGAATCAGATGAATCAAAGGGATGTTAGGAAGTATTTCTTCAGTCATAGAGTAGTCAGGCCGTGGAATAGCCTAGAAAGTGACGTAGTGGAGGCGGGAACCATACATAGTTTTAAGGCGAGGTATGATAAAGCTCATAGGGCAGGGAGAGAGAGGACCTAGTAGCAATCAGCGAAGAGGCGGGGCCAGGAGCTATGAATCGACCCCTGCAACCACAAATAGGTGAGTACAAATAGGTGAGTACACATACACATGCACACACAACTACACATCACACACAACTACATGCGGACATCTCTCCATGGGTCCTGAGACAGGGAGCAGAGGCGCTGTGTGTGCCACTAACAACAATATTCGACACATCTATCAAAACAGGACGACTACCTGAGGTGTGGAAGACAGCTAATGTAGTCCCAATTTCTGAGAAGGGAGACAGACACGCAGCATTAAACTACAGACTAGTGTCACTGACATGTATAGTATGCAAAGTCCTGGAGTGGTGGAGCACCAAGAAAGGAATGAGCTTATACACGACAATCAACACGGTTTTAGGGATGGGAAATCCTGTGTCACAAACCTATTGGATTATTACAACAAGGTGACAGCAGTAAGACAAAAGAGAGAGGAATGGGTAGACTGTATCTTACGAAAAGGTGACAGCAGTAGGACAAAAAAGAGAGGAGTGGGTAGATTGTATCTTCTTGGGCTGCAAGAAGGCTTTCGACACAGTTTCACACAAGAGATTAGTGCAAAAGCCGGAAGATCAGGCAGGCATAATAGAAAATGCTCTGCAATGGAGCAGAGAATATCTGATAGGAAGATAACACCGAGTCATGGTACGGGACGAAGTGGCAGAGTGGGCGCCTGTGACGAGTGAAGTTTCACAGGGGTCAGTCCTAGGACCGGTGTTTTCACTGGTATTTGTGAAAGACATGACGAAAAGGATACATTCCAAAGTCTCCCTGATTGAATACGATGTGAAGGTAATGAAGAGAATTTAATCGGATGAGAATCAGGCAGGACTACAAAGGGATCTGGACAGGCTGCAAGCCTGGTCCAGGAACTGACTCCTGGAGTTTAACCCCACCAAGCGCAAAGTCATGAAGATTGGGGAAGGGCAAAGAAGATCGCAGACAGAATAAAGGCTCGGGGGAAAAGACTGCAAACCTCACTCAAGGAAAGGGATCTTGGGGTGAGTATAATACCGAGCACATCTGAGGCGCACATCAACCAAATAACAGCTGCAGCATATGGGCGCCTGGCAAACCTGAGAATAGCGTTCCGACAACTCAGTAATTAATCGTTCAAGACTCTGTACACCGTGTACGTCAGGCCCATATTGGAGAATGCAGCACCAGTTTGGAACCCACACCTGGTCAAGTACGTCAAGAAATCAGAGAAAGTGCAAAGGTTTGCAGCAAGACAGGAGCTAAGCGGTATGCTCTATGAAAAGAGGTTAAGGGAATCGACCGACAACACTGGAGGACCTTAGGGATAGAAGAGACATGATAACGACATATTAAATTCTGAGAGGAATTAACAAGGTGGATAAGGACAGGATGTTTCAGAGAGGAGATACAGCAATAAGGGGCCACAATTGGAAGACTCAGATGAGTAACAGGGATGTTAGAAAGTATTTCTTCAGTCACAGAGTTGTCAGGAAATGGAATAGTTCGGACAGTGATGTAGTGGAGGCAGGATCCATACATAGCTTTAAGAAGAGGTATTATTAAGTTCGTGGAGCAAGGAGACAGTGGACCTAGTAACTACCAGTGAAGAGGCGGGGCCAGGAGCTATGAATCGACCCCTGTAACCACAATTAGGTGAGTACACATACACACACACACACACATATTTAAAGATATACTGATGGTACAAAGATAGTATATATAATACATGATGTTAAGGGATACACTCTAAGTACATATTGCTAAGTATTTGTCAAAAATGACAAGAGATAAATCTCGTCCAGCTCCTCAGAGCTGAGACGGATACCTAGACTACGACAACCATTACCCCAATCAACTGCAGCACTGAGTTGCTGGAATAGAAATTGTACAATAAACATTTCACTATATTTGGAACATAATCATTATAATTTTAAAAATATACAATATAGGAAAAGTATAAGTATCGGCAAAATTTTGGTAGCGGATGCTGGTGCATCTTATATACATCAACGCACCAGGCAGAAACAAGCGGCTGTATATACAAAGAGAAAGTGGTATAATTCCTTATTTAACACCTTAGACCACTTAGCCACGATGCCTAAAAACGTTAGGTAGCCTGGTTACAACCCACTATTCTCCCTAGTGCCGGGCACACCATTTATGTATTAATATAGTATTGGTTGTGTTGTCAGGACATACAGGAGGAGAATGAAATACCTGGACAACATGCTTCAGGCTCACAGGTGTGCCTGGCTCTAGGAAGAAACATGTCTTGTGACCAGACTACCTAGCATTCTGAGGCATCTGTGCTCTAAGGCCTGTGCTGCTACTCAATAATATAACGTTGCTGTCACAGTACACTTGTTAATGTGAATAAGATTATTTACCTTGTCTCACAGTATTTGTTGTGAATTTATAGGGTCGTGTAAAAGGGCTACTTATAAGAACTGGTACCTGTATACTGGTACCTGTATACTGGAACCTGTATACTGGTACCTGTATACTGGAACCTGTATACTGGTACCTGTATACTGGTACCTGTATACTGGAACCTGTATACTGGTACCTGTATACTGGTACCTGTATACTTGCTTCTGGGAGATTACCGTCAAGTGTTTAATCACATCTGTCCCAGGTGGTATTAAATATATGAAAGATTAGAGTGTCATTTGTAAATGATATTCACTTATGCTTAATTACTACAATGGGTAAAAAAAATACTTAAATACTTGTAATCGATGGAGTATATATTTTAATTACATTCTTACCTGCATTCTTTGTAGAATAAATTTCAATAGTTTTTCTCTCAATTTATTGTATCTGATTGTAAATATGACTTGAAATGTCTTTCTAATATCATTTAATAAACAAATACTGTAAAAAAAAATTTTAAATTCTTTTGAACTTTCTCACTTAATCTGGACTCTGAGGAATACTTAAGACTGCAAGAGTCACCAAACTAGAAATCTTGATAGATGGAAAAAACACTGGAACTTATTTAAATGTTTTTGTTGATAAATTAGACACATGTGCAACTCTTGGGTATCTTTATTGAGGAAACGTTTCGCCACACAGTGGCTTCATCAGTCCATACAAAGATTGATGGACTGAACACATCGACTCAAGGTTGAGGGACTTGATTACCTCATTCTCCTCCTGTTCTTCAAGATTCTCCTTTGTGTGGACTGATGAAGCCACTATGTGGCGAAACGTTTCCTCAATAAAGATACCCAAGAGTTGCACATGTGTCTAATTTATCAACATGTCGGTTCTCTGAACCATTCATCTACAAAAAATGTTTCTGTTAACATAGACAAAAGAAGCTCTTACGTAACAGGAAGCTTAACTTCTGTGGTAGAAAGCGATATTTAACAGTGATTCTAACACTGCGAACCTCAGAACAGGTGGTGCCAACACTAGGACAAATGGAAACTGTACTGTGACTGTAGTTTCATGTGTGTGTGTGTGTGTGTGTACTCGCATATTTGTACTCACCTGTTTGTGATTGCAGGGGTCGATTCATAGCTCCTGGCCCTACCTCTTCACTGATAGCTACTGGGTTCTCTCTCTCCCTGCTCCCTGAGCTTTATCAAACCTCGTCTTAAAACTATGTATGGTTCCTGCATCTACTACGTCACTTGCCACACTATTCCACTGCCTGACAACTTTATGACTAAAGAAATACTTCCTAACATCCCTTTGACTCAGCTGAGTCTTCAACTTTCAGTTGTGGCCCCTTGTTTCTGTGTCCCATCTCTGGAATATCCTGTCTCTGTCCACTTTGTCAATTCCCATCAGTATTTTCTATGTCGTTATCATGTCGTCAAGCCGAGTTCCCGTAATCTTTCTTCGTAGGACATTCCCCTTAGTTCTGGAACTAGTCTTGTTGCAAACCTTTGCACTTTCTCTAATTTCTTGACGTGCTTAACCAGGTGTGGGTTCCAAACTGGTGTTGCATACTCCAGTATGGGCCTGACGTACACGGTGTACATTGTATTGAACGATTCCTTACTGAGGTATCAGAACGCTATTCTCAGGTTTGCCAGGGGCCCATATGCTGCAGCAGTTATCTGGTTGATGTGCACCTCAGGAGATGTGCTCGGTATTATACTCACCCCAAGATCCTTTTCCTTGAGTGACATTTACAGTCTTTGGTCACCTAGCCTATACTCTGTCTGCGGTCTTCTTTGCCCTTCCCCGATCTTCATGACTTTGCATTTGGCGAGGTTAAATTGGAGGAGCTAGTTGCTGGACCAGGCTTGCAGCTTTCCAGGTCTCTTTGTAGTCCTGCCTGATCTTCATCCGATTTAATTCTAATCATAAACTTCACATCATCTGCAATCAGGGACTTTTCTGAGTCTATCCCTTCCGTCACGCCATTCACATATACCAAAAATAGCATTGGTCCTAGCACTGACCCTTGTGGAAACCCGCTCGTCACAAGCGCCCGCTCTGACACCTCGTCACGTACCATAACTCGTTGTTGCCTCCATGTCAGGTATTCTCTGATCCATTGCAGTGCCCTTCCTGTTATACGTGCCTGATCCTCTAGGTTTCGCACTAATCTCTTGTGAGGAACTGTGTTGAAGGCCTTCTTGCAGTCTAAGAAGATGCAATCAACCCACCCCTCTCTCTCGTGTCTTACTTCCGTTACCTTGTCATAAAGCTACAGTCGGTTTGTGAAAAGGATTTTCCTTCACTGAATCCCTGGTTGTCGTTTATAAGTTTGTTCCTTTCTAGGTGCTCCATCATTCTACTCATGATTACATATTATCTTCTCCTTGACTTTGCATACTATACATGTCAGTGATACTAGTCTGTAGTTTAATGCCTCGTGTCTGTCTCCTTTCTTGAAAATGGGGACTATGTTTGCCGTCTTCCATACCTCGAGTAGTTGCCCAGTTTCAATGGATGTGTTGAAAATTGTTAGTGGCACACACAGCATCTCTGCTCCCTCTCTAAGGACCCATGGAGAGATGTTGTCCTGTACCACTGCCTTTGAGGTATCAAGTTCACTTAGCAGCTTCTCCGCCTCCTCCTCGGTAGTGTGTATTTCATCCAGCACTTGTTGGTATATCTTTTGTTGGTGTACTCCCCTATTCTGACTTCCCAGAGTCCTTTCTGTCTCCACTGTAAATACTTCCTTAAATCTCCTGTTGAGCTCCTCACACTTCTTTGTCTCTTCTTGTGAGCTCCCCACCTTCCTTCCTCAGCCTGATTACCTGTTCTTTGACTGTTTTCTTCCTCCTAATGTGGCTATACAGCAGTTTCGGATCAGACTCGATGCTATGTCGTTTTTGTACTGTCACTGGGTCTCCCTCCTTATCTGTGCATACTCGTTTCTGGCTCTTCTTTATCGACTTTCTAGCACACTTAATTTTTGCTTCCATACACCTTTGGGTAAACCACAGGCTCGTTCTGGTCTTCCCATTATTTTTGTTGCCCTTGGCAACAAACCTCTTCTCTGCATCCATGAATTTTGTTATCACATAGTCAATCAATTTGTTTACTGATTTTTCTACCAATTCTCTTTCCCACTGAACCATTTGCAGGAAGTTCCCCATGCCTGTGTAGTGCCCCCTTTTGTAGTTTGACTTTTCCCATCCTACTCCTGTAACCCTTTCCACTTGTAGCTCTACTATGTATTCAAAGCTCAGGACCACGTGATCACTGGCTCTGAGGGGCCTTTCATATGTGATGTCCTCAATGTCCGAGCTACTTAGGTCCAGTCTTCCTGGTTCATCCTCATCTCTCTCTCTGGTAGTGTCCCTAACATGAAGTTTTCCAGTACCACATTCATCTTGGCTCTCCATGTTTCGGGACCCCCATGTGGCTTCAGGTTTTCCCAATCAATCTCCTTGTGATTGAAATAACCCATAACTAGTAACTTTGCTCTACCCATGTGAGCTCTTCTGGCCATCTCAGCCAGTGTATCCACCATCGCTCTGCTGCTCTCTTCATATTCTTCTCTTGGCCTCCTGCAGTTCTGTGACAGGTTGTACATCACTGCAATGACTACCTTATGTCCTCCAGACTGAACTATACCTACTATGTAGTCCATTTCGCCCATTTCGTCCATTCCTTCCATTCCCCAAATCCCCCTCGGCTTTTAATGAGCATTGCAACTCCTTCCCTTCTGCTCCATCTATCTTTCCTCAGGATCTGATATCTGGGTGGAAAGACTTCATCTGTTATCATCCCAGTGAGTTTCGTATCTGTAAGTGCTATGATTCCTTGATTCTTTCAAGCCACTCCTCACATATATTTGTTATTCCATCCATATTTGTATACCAAACCTTCAACTTCTTCTCTAAAACTATGGTCTGGGAAGAACACTGGGGTTAGGGGAGTGGGAGACCTGGCAAGGACCTATGGGGGGTTGTTATGAGGGTGGAGTTTGTGATGAGGGGGGTGGGGGCAGTGGGTATAGTGTATGGGCTTTTGGTTAGATTGTTTGGTTGCAGTGGAGTTGTCATGGTCGAGGTCCTTCTGTAGGTGGTTCTGAGGGAGGTTGTGTTTGCTCTTCCTCCTACGTCTGAGTTCTCTGCTCAACTGTCTTTGCCTCCCTTTCCTCCTTGCTTTCATTGCAGCATTCCTTCCTTCAATCTCTTCTCTGTCTGATGTCCCTGTGCTCACTAGTCTGTCATTTTACCTTCTCAGTTTTTCCTGGGCATCACTGTGGTCTGTTAGAGCCTCTGCATATAACTTAGCTCCTTCATTTTCTTCAGTCCCCTCATTTAATCCTGGTGTGCTCTTCGTCTTTTCCTGGACTCCATGGTGGTCTGATAGGGCCTCTGTGTACAGAATAATTCCTTTGGTCCCTACATTTCCCTCGTTTGTGGCTGATGTAGCAGTTCATGATGTCATGTCCATACCGTTTCAGATTTTTTAGTTCCTCTTCTAAGCTCTGTATCTTAGCTTCTGCTGCTGTGACACGTAGCTCCCATTTCCTACTCTCTACAGCTATTCTCTCCTCCATTTTCTTGCTATGCTCTTCTGGCTTCCTTCCCCACTTTGCTATCCAATCTTCCCTCCCAGGATCATTAACTAGTCCTCTGGTTCTCCATCCTCCTCTTTCGCAACCCTTTTTTTTTTTTTTTGGTCACGACAAGAAGAAAAACTTATGTAGTTTCATGTGGTCATTTGTGATGTGTGTTTGTGTGTGTGTGTGTGTGTGTGTGTGTGTGTGTGTGTGTGTGTGTGTGTGTGTGTGTGTGTGTGTGTGTGTGTGTGTGTGTACTCACCTAGATCTCACTTAGTTGTGATTGCAGGGGTCGAGTCCCAGCTCCTGGCCCCGCCTCTTCACTGGCCGCTACTGGGTCACTCTTCCTGCTCCATGAGCTTTATCATACCTCTTCTTAAAGATATGTATGGATAGTGCCTCCACTACACCATTTCCCAGACTATTCCACTTCCTGACAATTCTATGACTCAAGAAATACTTCCTAACATCTTCGTGATTCGTCTGAGTCTCCAATTTCCAACTGTAACCTTTTGTTGCTGTGTCCCATCTCTGGAACATCCTGTCTCTGTCCACCTTGTCGATTCCTCTCAGTATTTTATATGTAGTTATCATATCCCCCCTATCTCTCCTGTCTTCCAGTGTCGTCAGGTCGATTTCCCTAAACCTCTACTCCTTAGCTCCGGGACTAGTCTTGTTGCAAACTTTTGCACTTTCTCTAGTTTCCTTACGTGCGTGGCTACGTGTGGGTTCCAAACTGGTGCCGCATACTCCAATATGGGCCTAACGTACACGGTGTACAGGGTCCTGAACGATTCCTTATTAAGATGTCGGAATGCTGTTCTGAGGTTTGCTAGGCGCCCATATGCTGCAGCAGTTATTTGGTTGATGTGCGCTTCAGGAGATGTGCCTGGTGTTATACTCGCCCCAAGATCTTTTTCTTTGAGTGAGGTTTGTAGTCTCTGGCCCGCTAGACTGTACTCCGTCTACGGTCTTCTTTACCCTCCCCCAATCTTCATGACTTTGCACTTGGTGAGCTTGAACTCCAGGAGCCAGTTGCTGGTCCAGGCCTGCAGCCTGTCCAGATAACTTTGTAGTTCTGCCTGGCCCTCGTCCGATTGGATTCTTCTCATCAACTTCTCATCGTCTGCAAACAGGGACACTTCTGAGTCTATTTCTTCCGGCATGTCATTCACATATACCAGAAACAGCGCTGGTCCTAGGACTGACCCCTGTGGAACCCCGCTCGTCACAGGCGCCCACTCTGATACCTCGCCACGTACCATGACTCGCTGTTGTCTTCCTGATAGGTATTCCCTGACCCATTGTAGTGTCTTCCCTGTTATCCATGTCTAGTCCTCCAGCTTTTGCACTAATCTCTTGTATGGAACTGTGTCAAAGGCATTCTTACAGCCCAAGAAAATGTAATCTACCCACCCCCGTCTCTTGTCTTACTGCTGTCACCCTGTCAAAGAACTCCAGTAGGTTTATGACACAGGATTTCCCGTACCTGAAACCGTATTGTCGGTCGTTGATAAGCTCATTCCTTTCTATTTGTTTCACCACTCTTCTGATAATCTTCTCCATGACTTTGCATATTATACATGTCAGTGACACTGGCCTGTAGTTTAATGGTTCGTGTCTGTCTCTTTTTTTTTAAAAATTGGGACTATATTTGCTCTCTTCCTTATCTCAGGTAGTCGCCCTGTTTCAATATATGTTGAATATTGTTGTTAGGGGTACACTGAGCGCCTCTGCTCCCTCTCTCAAGACCCATGGAGAGATGTTATCCAGCCCTATCGCCTTTGAGGTATCTAGCTCACCTAGCAGCCTTTTCACTCTTCCTTGGTTGTATGTATTGTGTCCAACTCTTGATGGTGTACCCCACCTCTCCGTCTTTCTGGAGTCCCTTCTGTTTCCTCTGTGAACACTGTGTGTGTGTGAATGTATCTGAGTGTGTTTGCGCACATGTGACAAGCTGGCGCGCCCACTTAATGAATGCAGTATTAAAGTCAGTGAAACAACATGGTTATGAGGAAAGTAGAAAACGTTGTTTGAGTGTGTGTTGTGTAGTCAACCATCCAGGTGGCGGCCACACCCACCCCGTCGCAACCAAACAAATGAACACACTACCCACATACATTTCTTAGAAACTTCCCGAGACAAGACTCCAAGAAGAACCATCCCAAAACAACCCATGATGAAAACTAACCCTAAAGGGTTTTTCTTGAGAAGCCAATTAAGATGGTGGAAGGTAATGTTGTGGGTTATCACAGAGATGAAAGTGAAGATCTGTGAGCTTCTGCAGAACGCTACATAAAGTAGCACATGCAGTATATTAGAAGAGGTGGGGAGAAGAGAGAAGGGAAGGGGAGGGGAGATGTGGGGAGGGGAGATTAGGGAAGGGGAGGGAGGGAAAATGAAAATATATGTACCGTGGAGAGCGGTTCCTTGTGCTGTGCCTCCCACAGCTATAACTTCGTGTCAACACATCTTTGTAAGGTTGTACACAGCACTGTGGGTAATATTGTGCTTACTTGTGATATACTATTAACACAAGAAGAAGAAGAAGAAGAAGAAGAAGAAGAAGAAGAAGAAGAAGAAGAAGAAGAAGAAGAAGAAGAAGAAGAAGAAGAAGAAGAAGAAGAAAAGAAGAAGAAAAGAAGAAGAAAAGAAGAACAAGAAGAAGAAAAGAAGAAGAAAAAGAAGAAGAAGAAGAAGAAGAAGAAGAAGAAGAAGAAGAAGAAGAAGAAGAAGAAGAAGAAGAAGAAGAAGAAGAAAAGAAGAAGAAAAGAAGAACAAGAAGAAGAAAAGAAGAAGAAGAAGAAGAAGAAGAAGAAGAAGAAGAAGAAGAAGAAGAAGAAGAAGAAGAAGAAGAAGAAGAAGAAAAGAAAAAGAAGAAGAAGAAGAAGAAAAGAAAAAGAAGAAGAAGAAGAAGAAGAAGAAGAAGAAGAAGAAGAAGAAGAAAAGAAGAAAAAAAGAAGAACAAGAAGAAAAGAAGAAGAAGAAGAAGAAGAAGAAGAAGAAGAAGAAGAAGAAGAAGAAGAAGAAGAAGAAGAAGAAAAGAAGAAGAAAAGAAGAACAAGAAGAAGAAAAGAAGAAGAAGAACAAGAAGAAGAACAAGAAGAACAAGAACAAGAAGAAGAAGAAGAAGAAGAAAAAGAAGAAGAAGAAGAAGAAGAAGAAGAAAAGAAGAAGAAAAGAAGAAGAAAAGAAGAACAAGAAGAAGAAAAGAAGAAGAAGAAGAAGAAGAAGAAGGAGAAGAAGAAGAAAAGAAGAAGAAGAAGAAGAAGAAGAAGAAGAAGAAGAAAAGAAGAAGAAGAAGAAGAAGAAGAAGAAGAAGAAGAAGAAGAAGAAAAGAAGAAGAAGAAGAAGAAGAAGAAGAAGAAGAAGAAGAAGAAGAAGAAGAAGAAGAAGAAGAAGAAGAAGAAGAAGAAGAAGAAGAAGAAGAACAACAACAACAACAACAACAACAACAACAACAACAACAACAACAACAACAACAACAACAACAACAACAACAACAACAACACAATAATAATAATAATAATAATAATAATAATAATAATAATAATAATAATAATAATAATAATAATAATAATAATAATAATAATAATGAATATTTATTTATTAGTTTTTTCTTCAGCTTATCAACAAATCATGTTGCATTGAGCGTGACGTAATGCATTACAGATGTTTGATGAGGTGCTGGTAATGAGGTGCTGGTAATGAGGTGCTGGTAATGAGGTGCTGGTAATGAGGTGCTGGTAATGAGGTGGTTTATGATGCCACGAAGGCTATCGACTTCGTGGAAGTTATTAGTGTGGCAAGTCACCTATACACCACCAGTCAAGGCATACCTTATTTCACAAAGTTCTCTCAGTGTACATACACTTTTCTTTGATAAATGAGACACTTGTGCAACATTTAGGTACTATCTATATTCTGGAAACGTTTCTCCACCCAGTGGCTTCTTCAGTCCAGTACAGAGAAAGGTGGAAGATGAGGAGTTTGAGGTAATCAGTCCCTGAGCCTAAGTCGATGTGTTCGGTGCGTCAGTCTTGACGCACGGAGATGGGGAGTATATACTGCTGATGATGACACATGAGGTGGAGCAGTGGTAGGCGGAGTCACCAGCGGACAAGGAAACTAGTGGAAGTAGGTTGTGCCTTTATACTAGTAATGTTTTGAAGAAATCCTTGCATCAAGATCCCAAGATATTGTTGTGTCTGATACTACACAGTGTCCAAGGTTCACCACACAGTGTCCAAGGTTCACCACACAGTGTCCAAGGTTCACCACACAGTGTCCAAGGTTTGCCACACAGTGTCCAAGAATCACAGCCCCCACCCCACACTATGCAGTAGAATTCCACAGCACACTGCTAGGTACCCCACTCCCCTAACCACCACAGACCTCCCAGAACACAGTGATGGAGAGGAAACTGAAGGTATGGTACACCAATGTAAGGACCCCAGTGGAAATAAGTCACTCTGACTGACTTTTTGGGGTTATCCTAGGTTCTCTACACATATGCTGCTATGTATGATAATCTATGTAACTCTATTTGTGTATACCTGAATAAACTTACTGACTTAATTATGGAATAACGAATAAGTGGGAGAAGTGGCGCAAAAGAATCAAAGAGGCATCACCGGACATCATAGCTCTCACAGAAACCAAGCTCACAGGAATGATAACAGATGCCATCTTTCCAATGGGATATAAGATCCTGAAGAAAGATAGAGGGAACAGAAAGGGTAGAAGAGTGGCACTGCTCATTAAAAAAAAATAGGATTTTGAGGAGCTAGAAAGAGGAGAAGCAAGAGACTGCATAATAGGAACACTTCAGTCTGGAGGTCCCAAGGTGGTAAGTGCAGTGATGTATAACCCACCACAGAACAGCAGGAGTCCAAGACCTCCTGCTGTAACAGAGCGATGGTTCACACACTGGCTGAAGTGGCAAGAAGGGCTCATGCGAGCAGGGCAAAGCTACTGATTGTGGGGTGACTTCAATCACAAGGAAAGTGACTGGGAAAACCTGGAGCCACATGGGGACCCTGAAACGTGGAGGGCTAAAATGATGGGGGTGAAACTGGAAAACCTCATGTACCAACACGTAAGGGACACTACCAGAGAGAGAGGAGAGGATGAACCAGCAAGAGTGGACCTAGTATTCACCTTGAGTAGTGCAGATATTGAGGACATCACATATGAAAGACCCCTCAGAGCCAGTGACCACGTGGTTCTGAGCTTCAAATACATAGTAGAGATACAAGTGGAGAGGGAAGCACGAAGGGCAGGATGAATGAAGCCAAACTACTAGAGAAGGGGCTTCACAGGCATAAAGAATTTCCTGCACGAGGTTCAGTGGGACAGAGAACTGGTTGGGAGATCAGTAAACGAGAGATGAAATATGTGACAACAATAAGCAAGGAAGCTGAGTAGAGGTTTGTACCCAAGAGTAACAGAAATAACGAGAAAGCCAGGATGAGCCCTTGGTTCACCCAAAGGTGTAGAAAGGCCAAAACCAAATACAATAGAGAATGGAAGAAGTATAAAAGGCAAAGGACCAAGGAGAATATGGGGAGCAGTTGTAGAGCCAGATATGAATATGCTCAGGTAAGAAGAGAGGCCCAACGACAATACAAAAATGACATTGAAGCAAAAGCCAAATCTGACCTGAAGCTGTTGTACAGCCACATCAGGAGGAAAACAACAGTCAAGGACCAGGTAATCAGGCTGAGGAAGGAAGGAGGGGAGATCACAAGAAACGACCAAGAAGTACGTGAAGAACTCAATATGAGATTCAAAGAAGTATTCACAAAAGAAAAGACGGAGAGGTAGGATACACCATCAAGTGTTGGACATAATACATACAACTGACAGAGGTGAAGAGGCTGCTAAGCGAGCTAGATACCTCAAAGGCGATGGGGCCGGATAACATTTCTTCATGGGTCCTGAGAGAGGGAGCAGAGGCACTATGTGTACCACTAACAACAATCTTCAACACATTTATCGAAACAGGGCGACTACCTGCGGTATGGAAGTCCCAATTTTTCAAAAAGGAGGCTGACACGAAGCAACTACAGACTAGAGTCACTGATATGTATAGTATGCAAAGTCATGGGGAAGATTATCAGGAGAAGAGTGGTGGAGCACCTCGAATGGAATGAGCTTATCAATGACAACCAGCACGGTTTCAGGGTGACAGCAATAAGACAAGAGAGAAAGGGATGGGTAGATTGCTTTTTCTTGAACCACAAGAAGGCTTTTAACAGAGTTCCACACAGGAGATTAGCGCAAAAGCTGGAGGGCCAGGCAGGTATAACAAGGAAGGCAATGCAATGGATCAGGGAATACCTGTCAAGAAGACATCAGCGAGTCATGGTACGTGACGAGGTGTCAGAGTGGGCGCCTCTGACGATCGGGGTTCCACAGGGGTCAGTCCTAGGACCGGTGCTGTTTCTGGTAAATGTGACCGACATGACGGAAGGAATAGACTCAGAAGTGTCCCTATTTGCAGCTGATGCGAAGTTAATGAGAAGAATTTAATCGGACGAGGAACAGGCAGAACTACAAAGGGATCTTGACAGGCTGCAGGCCTGGTCCAGAAATTGTCTCCTGGATTTCAACCCCACCAATAGCAAAGTCATGAAGACCGCAGATGGAGTACAGTCTAGGGGGCCAGAGACTACAAGCTTCGCTCAGGGAAAAGGATCTTGGGGTGAGTATAACACCAGGCACATCTCCTGAGACGCACATCAACCAAATAACTGTTGCATCATATGGGCGCCTAACAAACCTAAAAATAGTATTCCGACACCTCAGTAAGGAATCGTTTAGGTCCCTGTATGCCATGTATATCAGGCCCATATTGGAGTATGCAGCGCTAGTTTGGAACCCACACCTAGCCAAGCACGTAAGGAAATAAGAGAAAGTGCAAAGGTTTGCATCAAGACTAGTCCCGAAGCTAAGGGGCATGTCCTACGAGGAGAGGTTAAGGGAAATTGACCTGACGACGCTGGAGGACAGGAGAGATACGATAACGACATATGAAATACTGAGAGGAATCGACAAGGTGGACAGAGACAGGATTTCCAGAGATGGGACACAGCAACGAGAGGTCACAGTTGGAAGTTGAAGACTCAGATGAGTCACAAGGATGTTAGAAAGTATTTCTTCAGTCATAGGTTGTCAGGAAGTGGAATAGTCTGGGAAGTGATGTAATGGAGCCAGGATCTACACATAGCTTTAACAAGAGGTATGATAAAGCTCATGGAGCAGGGAAAACGACCATTGAAGAGGCGGGGCCAGGAGCTGTGAATCGACCTCGACAACCACAACTAGGCGAGTACAACTAGGTGAGTACACACATACACACACACACACACACACACAATTATTATTATTATAATCAAAAAGAAGCGCTAAGCCACAAGGGCTATACAGCAACACACACACACACACAAGGGAAAAAAATCGGGAATGAAAACAGCAGCTACTTACCAGGGAGACGCGATCACCCGACAAAAAGAATTTTGAAGGTCGCTGCTACAGCCTGGCCACTACAACTTTATTGTTAATGTCTTCATACCGTGTTATATCAGCTGTGATGTAAGGATATTACCATTTATAGCAGAAGTATATCGGGAGAGGGTTTCGGTGGTCAACGCCCCCGCGGCCCGGTCTGTGACCAGGCCACAGGGTGGATCAGGGCCTGATCAACCAGGTTGTTACTGCTGGCTGCACGCAACCCAATTTATGAACCACAGGCCGACTGGTCAGGTACTGACTTTAGGTGCCTGTTCAGCGCCTTCTTGAAGATAGCCAGGGATCTATTGGTAATCCCCCTTATGTATGCTGGGAGGCAGTTGAACAGTTTTGGGCCCCTGTTACTTATTGTGTTGTCTCTTATAGTGCTAGTGGCGCCCCTGCTTTTCATTGGAGGGGGGATGTTGCATTATCTGCCGAGTCTTTTGCTTTCGTAGGGAGTGATTTTCGTGTTCAAGTTTGGCACTAATTTCTCTAGGATTTTCCAAGTGTATATAATCATGTATCTCTCCCGCCTGCGTTCCAGGGAGTACAGGTTGAGGAACTTCAAGCACTCCCAGTAAATTAGGTATTTTATCACAGTTATGCGCGCCGTGAAGGTTCTCTGTACATTTTCTAGGTCAGCAATTTCACCTGCCTTGAAAGGTGCTGTTAGTGTGCAGCAATATTCCAGCCTAGATAGAACAAGCGACTTGAAGAGTGTCATCATGGGCTTGGCATCCCTAGTTTTGAAGGTTCTCATTATCCATCCTGTCATTTTTCTAGCAGATGCGATTGATACAATGTTATGGTCTTTGAAGGTAAGATCCTGTGACATGATCACACCCAGGTCTTTTACATTAGTTTTTCGCTCTAATGTGTGGTTGGAATTTGTCTTATAATCCTATATAGTTTTAATTTCTTACAGATATCTTAATCCTTAATATAACCCTTACCCCACTTGACAGACAGAATCTATGAAATGGGAAGGGTAGCCAAGCCGGGAAAATGAATTGTGAAGAGTGCAAATTTCTAATTCAGGGAACTGAGGATCACAAATGCAGAGAGCACGGAAAGAGGGAGATAAGAACACCTTTCTTGACAGAGGAAGCATGATAAAAAAAAAGTAGTGAATGTACATGCTACCGTGCATAGGCTTGTGGTACACGGACAAACCAAAACCTGTATCTGAGCGGTGGACATGAACATCAAGGAAAGGAAGCAATGAATTAGATTTCCATTCAGCTTTAAACTTAATGGAAGAAGCAAGATTATGAAGGGTATCAAGAAATGGTTGAAAGAGACTAGAGTCATGCTTCCTTTCCCATTCATAGACTCTGCCTCCTCACGTGCAAAATGGACTTTCTTCTCTCCCAAACTCTCTACTCCTGGGAACTCTCCTGTCCTCTGCCTTCTCTATATTTCCAGTCTTTCTAATCTCAACAACTCTCTCCGTTCTTTAGACATCAAACTTACTTTTCGCCAGACTAACACTCTTCGCACCAATCTAGTTCATACATCTCCCTCTATACATGTAGATTCTCCTGATGTCTACTCTATTTCTTGTTCCAATTGGCCTCTTCAGTACTTTGGAGAAACTGGCCGTTCTCTTTCTGACAGACTCAGAGAGCACAAAAGTAGTGTTAGGGTTGCCGACAACAGTAATGCTCTTTTCTGTCATATCAGAGATCACAGTCATCCTATTGACTGAAGACTGAGACACTTATGCAACATATGTTGCATAAGCGTCTCAGTCTTCAACTTGTCTGTTTTCAAACCATTTATCACATCCTATTCACTGGTCTTCTGCTAAAACTGTCTACCCTACTTCTAACTTTCACAGTCGCCATCTGGTTGAATTCTCCGTTATGCACAACTTTCCTTGCATGAATCTTAGTCCTGGCTTTGTCTCTGTAGATGCCTTCCTTTCCCATTACATTGTAAAATGCTCCAAACTTCAGAACACCCGTGACTTAACCTGACTGTTTTTACCTTCACCCTTTCCTCTTTTCCCTTTCTCCTTTGGGTTTTCTTTCTTCTGCCTTAGGTATTTGGTCCATTATTATTATTTCTCCCCCTCTTTGTTCTTGTTCCTACCCTTTGTTGGCCTCTAGCTCCCTTGCCGTGCTCCTCTTTTTTTGTCTGGCTGACTCGACTCCACTACTACTGATACCTCTACCACTACTTCTCGTCTTCATTTCCTACTACCTCTCTTGTCCCGTCCCTGTCTGCTGGCCTATATATACACCTTCCTTCTCTCCTTTTCGTTAGTGTGACTTTTTTGTACATGGTCCAAATCGGACCGAAACGTTGTAGTAAGCTTCTGTCTCCTATGTGCGGGTTATTTGTGAATTGTTCCAGTCACGGTATTGTGCCTTTTTGTTACTCATTTCTTTGGTGTAGCAACATATGGATCTAACACTTCATGCAGGTATAAAAAATGTGTCAGGTGTCAGATGTGGGTTCTCCACGATGTATCTTTATGTAGGTTTTAAAAACAATAGAAAGCAGAGAGTTTCCAATCATGGGGTCAAATCTGAGAGGGGATTAGTCACTAGTGGCGTTCCACAAGGATTGGTTTTAGGCCCTCTGTTGTTCATAATTTACATTAATGACCTTGATGCCTTAATTACAAATGACATGAGTAAATTTGCTGATGATACAAAAATAAGCCATATGATTCATTCTGAGGAGGAAACCAGTGAACTCCAGGAGGTTTTAAGAACATAAGATTGGAGGAACACTGCAAGGAACTTAACAACTTATATCATCCAGTTTGAGTGCAAGATATACGAAAGACTTCTAAAAGATATTTTAATATCTCCTTAAATAATTCAGAAAAAAGTGATGTAGCTAAAGCAGAAAATACCAGGAATCTTTGCTAAAGTAAAGAGGCACATGTTGCAAGCCTAGACAAAGTCCTAAGAGAGATCCAGGTTTCTGAGAAAAAAATAGGCAAGACTCTTTGCTTGATCAATCAAGGAAGAATAAAGTTTTAAGACATAATTAACCCAGAAGGTATACAAGATGATCAAGTGAAAGCAGTACATACACGTATTGCTATCTATTCTTTCGGAACCGAAGCAGCTGTTGCACAGACTAGATGCATTTCGGTCCCTGCGGGATCCGAGAGAGGTATCCTAGCATTTCATAACCCTAGTCCCTTGTGACTCAATGAAAGCGACTGGACTAGTGCAGAGTGTTGCATAAGTTGATAATGCAGTTAAATATTAACCTTGAAGATTTGTAAGGATTCAGAGAAGACATTCACAAGTCATCATATTGAGGTTAACATCCAACCTTTTTCAACAGAGTTGGTAAATTAAGGCATACATAGGTCAAATGTAGTTCAAACCATTCCCAGAGACCATTATCCTATAATACACAAGAATACTCAGCTTTGTTGAAAATGGTAGAAAATACCGTCATCAACTTCATTTCACTACTACACCTGTTGCTTCCGTATTTGACTAAAGAAGTCTACTGTGTTGACGTGTACTTGGCTCTGTGAAGACCTGTTTGCGCACTCTCTAGAATTGAAGCAAGATGCCCTCCATCGAGCAACTTTACCAACAGCTTAAGGAAGAATTGAGGATGGCGAATATGGAAATTCGGCGACTGACCGAGGAAAACAAAAAGATTCGTAGTAGTCCTCCTGTTTTGAGTCCTCAGGTCAAGAAGGGAAACTGGTCAGTGGCTGGACAGCAGGGAAAGAAGTTGACGATCAAGAAGACGAATGGCAAGGTAGAAACGATGAATAAGAAAGAGACTGCCGTGGAAACTGTTGTGGAAACATCTAATACATTCTCAGTGCTACTCGACGAATGTGAGTCGACTACTGGGAACGTCACGACGAACGACACCAAGGAAGGTACGAATATTGTTGTTGTTGGGGATAGCCAAGTAAGGTATATGGATAGGGCGTTCTGCTTGAAGGACAGGAGTAGGAGACAGAGAGTTTGCTTTCCTGGGGCTGGGATGGAGGATATTGTTAGCCGTCTGGATGACATCGTAATGGGAGTAATCCTATTATCTGTCTCAGTGCTGGAGGCAACGATGTTGGCAGACGTAGGAGTGAAGACCTGATTAGCAGGTATAGGTCAGCAATAGAAATAATTAGGAGTAAGGGTGGGAACCCTGTCATATGTGGTATTTTGCCAAGGAGAGGAGCTGGAAATGAATGGTTGTCCAGGGCAACTGGTGTCAATTGCTGGCTGGACAAATACTGTAAGGAAAATGCGGTAACATTCGTTGACAACTGGGACCTCTTCTATGGCAGAAATGACATGTATGCCAGGGATGGGGTTCACTTATCTAGGTGTGGGGTGGTAGCACTGGCAACTGCAGTGGAGGGAGCCGTTAGGACTTTAGACTAGGAGTAGTTAGTGGTATGGGTTTTGGCAGGAAAACAGTGAAGTCCCAGTGTAGTAATATTACGAGTTCTAGGGGAACTAGTAATAATAAGAACGAGGTAGATATTGAAAAGCCAGGGGCCTTGGGTGATAAGGACAGTAATAGGTTTAGTAGAAAAATAGAAATGAGCAGGAAGGGTAAAGAGAAAGGAGAGTCTTTCAATGTTTATTATGCTAATTACCGTAGTGCTAGGAATAAGATGGACGAGTTGAAATTAGTTGCTAGTGCAGGTAACATTGATGTATTTGCCTTAACTGAGACGTGGTTTAATTCAAAAAGTCGGGACATGCCTGCGGAATGTCATATTCAGGGTTTTAAATTGTTCCAAGAAGATAGAAGTATTGGGAAGGGGGGTGGGGTGGCATTGTATGTCCGAGATCGCTTGAACTGTTGCATAAAAACGGGTATTAAGTCTGAAGTAAAACATACAGAGTCTGTTTGGATAGAATTTTCAGAGGGGCATGAAAAACTGATTTTAGGAGTGATATACCGTCCCCCAAACTTAGATAGGGACCAAGGGAGACTACTATGGGAGGAAATTGTTAAGGCCACAAGGCACGATAATGTAGTAATTCTAGGAGACTTTAACTTTAGTCATGTTGATTGGAATTTCTTGACTGGGAATTTAGAATCATACGACTTCTTAGAAGTATTTCAGGATTGTTTTTTGAAGCAGTTTGTGACAGAACCTACAAGGGGAAATAACCTGCTTGACTTAGTTCTGGCAAACAATGAATCCCTTGTTAATAATATAGAAATTTCAGAGGAACTGGGTGCTAGCGACCACAAATCAATTACATTTAGCATTGAATGGAAGTACGATAGTAGCGATAACTCAGTAACAGTCCCAGATTTTCGCTTAGCAGATTACGATGGGCTTAGAGAACACTTATCATCTGTTGACTGGGGTAACGAAGAGAGCTATCAATATGACAGTCTTCTGAACACTATACATGCTGCTCAAAGAGCGTTTATCCCATATAAAGAAATTAGATCAAATAGAAATGACCCAAAATGGATGAATAATAGGCTCAAATATCTACTAGGGCATAAGAAAGGAATTTATAGGCGTATCAAAAGAGGTGAGGGTCATCTTATGAATCAGTATATTGACATTAAGAGGGACATTAAAAAGGGGATAAGAAAAGCTAAAAGGGACTATGAAATTAAAGTTGCTAGGGATTCTAAAACTAACCCAAAAAGTTTTTCCCAGGTCTATAGAACAAAAGTTAGAGATAAGATAGGTCCCCTTAAAAATAACTATGGGCACCTTACTGACAAAGAGAATGAAATGTGCTTGATTTTAAATAATTATTTTCTCTCAGTTTTTACACAGGAAGACACTAACAATATTCCAGTAATTAATTTTTACAGTGGGCTAGAAGAAGATAAATTATGTAACATCACAGTCACTAGTGAAATGGTTGTGAAGCAGATAGACAGACTGAAGCAAAATAAGTCGCCGGGCCCTGATGAGGTTTTTTCAAGGGTTCTTAAGTAATGCAAAATGGAACTCTGTGAACCATTAACTAATATTTTTAATTTATCTCTTCAAACAGGTGTAGTGTCTGATATGTGGAAGATGGCTAATGTAATTCCTATTTTTAAAACAGGGGACAAGTCGTTACCGTCAAATTACCGCCCAATAAGCCTGACCTCAATTGTAGGCAAATTACTAGAGTCAATTATAGCTGAGATTATAAGAAGCCATCTCGATAAGCATAGCTTGATTAATGATACTCAGCATGGATTCACAAGAGGCCGGTCTTGTCTAACTAATTTATTAACTTTCTTCAGTAAAGCTTTTGAGGCTGTTGACCACAATAAAGAATTTGATATTATTTACTTAGATTTTAGTAAGGCTTTTGATAGAGTTCCGCACCATAGACTGTTAAAGAAAGTGGCAGCTCATGGCATTGGGGGAAAAGTGCTCTCGTGGATCGAGTCATGGCTCACTGACAGGAAGCAGAGAGTGTCCATAAATGGGGTTAAGTCCGAGTGGGGATCTGTAACAAGTGGCGTTCCACAGGGATCGGTCTTGGGCCCGTTGTTGTTTATAATATATATCAATGATCTTGATGAAGGAATTACTAGTGATATGAGCAAATTCGCCGATGACACAAAGATAGGTAGGATAATTGATTCAAACGTAGATGTTATGGAACTTCAGGAGGATTTAAACAAACTCTATTCTTGGTCAGAAAAGTGGCAGATGCAGTTCAATGTAGATAAATGCAAGGTTCTGAAGCTTGGGAGTGCCCATAACCCTAGTACTTATAAGTTAAATGATGTAGAACTTAGCCATACAGATTGCGAAAAGGACTTGGGGGTTATGGTGAGCAGCAACCTTAAACCAAGACAGCAATGCCTGGAAATAAATGGTATAAAATACCGACACAATGGCAATATAAACACAAATGCAGTATAATGTGATCCTTTATTGACTACGTTTCGCCCACACAGTGGGCTTTTTCAAGTCACAAACAGAACTACCTGGGGTGGAAGGGACGCGAGTATTTATAGTCCGGCTGAGGTCAGGTGAAGAATGCTGCATCTGATGATGTACCGAGTTGGGTTGTAGAGTCTAAAAACTTGGGTAGCTTGGAAAGGAGACTGGAACAAGTTTGTGAGCAGACCTTCTACAGTGTTCTTATGTGGGATAGCGATGAAGAAGTTTCTTGGCAAGTGGTTCAGCTATGTTATAGAAGCCACTATTCTGGTTGAAGTTGTCGGATATAGAAATAAGTGATGATTCCAGGATTCTTCGGTATTGAGTGTTGTCTTCTGTGGCGATAAGTCTTGAGTTTCTGTAGTTTATCAAGTGGTTGTGTGAATTACGGTGTTGTACGCAGGCATTCCTTGTGTCGTCAGACCTGCTTGCGTATTGGTGTTCTGAAATACGTGTTTGGAGGTCCCTTGATGTTTCGCCCACGTATAACTTGTTGCAGTCATTACAAGGGATTATGTATACCCCTGCAGAGGATGGAGGCTTGTCCTGCCTACTACTGGTGATGTCCTTGATGGTCGTGGTTGTGGAGGTAGATACTTGGAATGATGTTTTGGCAAAGATGTTGGAAACATGTTTGGCAATGGAGTTGGTGGGAAGGACTATGTATCTCTTCTCGGCAGTGTCTTCTCTGGGTGTGTTGAAGATGTTTAGTGCTCGCCGTCTGCAGTCTCTGATGAAGTGACGAGGATAGTGGAGTTTGGAAAATACCTGTTCAATCCAGTTCACACTTGAAGAAGAGGTCGACAACACTCTTCCTTTCCTTGATGTTCTACTCTGCAAAGCTGACCACGAACTTCGTTTTAAAGTCTATCGAAAACCCACCAACCAAAACGATCTTCTCCACTTCTACTCTCACCACGACACCAAAACCAAACGTGGTGTAATTATAGGCTTCTTCCTGCGTGCACTCAGAATCTGCAGCAACGAGTTCCTGGAGGAAGAATGCACTATAATAGAACAGGTATTTTCAAAACTCCACTATCCTCGTCACTTCATCAGAGACTGCAGACGGCGAGCACTAAACATCTTCAACACACCCAGAGAAGACACTGCCGAGAAGAGATACATAGTCCTTCCCACCAACTCCATTGCCAAACATGTTTCCAACATCTTTGCCAAAACATCATTCCAAGTATCTACCTCCACAACCACGACCATCAAGGACATCACCAGTAGTAGGCAGGACAAGCCTCCATCCTCTGCAGGGGTATACATAATCCCTTGTAATGACTGCAACAAGTTATACGTGGGCGAAACATCAAGGGACCTCCAAACACGTATTTCAGAACACCAATACGCAAGCAGGTCTGACGACACAAGGAATGCCTGCGTACAACACCGTAATTCACACAACCACTTGATAAACTACAGAAACTCAAGACTTATCGCCACAGAAGACAACACTCAATACCGAAGAATCCTGGAATCATCACTTATTTCTATATCCGACAACTTCAACCAGAATAGTGGCTTCTATAACATATGTAAAGTAAAAGGACACAAGGGCAACTAATGTGACATTTATTGTGGCAACGTTTCGCTCTCCAGGAGCTTTATCAAGCCATTACAAACAATACATGGACACAGAGGGTATATAAAGGCTCAGAGTGAGGTGAATACTAGTGAGGTACCATTTCGATGTTCACTAGTGGTAGTAGTAGTAGTAGTGGTAGTGACAAAAGTAATACAATATGGTAGAGCAATTAATTCGTACATGAGTAAAAGGATATAAAAGCTATTACTTGGGTAATATAAAAATAGGTTGGACAAATGTAAACTGGAATGAGGCAGCTTGTTTCAGTGTTCACTCTCTGTGCTTTGTGTAGTATAACAGGAGAGACTATGTGATGGCAGGGTTTACTGTTTTCAGGAGGATTCTTGCTAAGACTTCGGAGATGGTGAAGCTGCCGTTGTTTTGTTTAATTGTATTCGAAACAGCGATCAGTGCTGATTCAAGGCACTTGCGTGTGCGGAAATTATTTTCTTTTATCACTAATTGGGCGTCTCTGAATTTCATAAGATGATTGGTGGAATTTCGGTGTTGTACACAGGCGTTGTTTAAGTTGTCGTTCCTACATGCGTATATGTGTTCATTGAGGCGGGTGTCGAGGTTTCTTGCTGTTTCACCTACGTAGATCTTGTCACAGCCTCCACAGGGTATAGTGTAAACTCCTGCATTGACTGATTCGTGGTGCTTGGGTTTTGTCCTGGTTAGATCCTTTATTGAAGTGGTAGAAGCGATGGCGACTCTGGACAAAACCCAAGCACCACGAATCAGTCAATGCAGGAGTTTACACTATACCCTGTGGAGGCTGTGACAAGATCTACGTAGGTGAAACAGCAAGAAACCTCGACACCCGCCTCAATGAACACATATACGCATGTAGGAACGACAACTTAAACAACGCCTGTGTACAACACCGAAATTCCACCAATCATCTTATGAAATTCAGAGACGCCCAATTAGTGATAAAAGAAAATAATTTCCGCACACGCAAGTGCCTTGAATCAGCACTGATCGCTGTTTCGAATACAATTAAACAAAACAACGGCAGCTTCACCATCTCCGAAGTCTTAGCAAGAATCCTCCTGAAAACAGTAAACCCTGCCATCACATAGTCTCTCCTGTTATACTACACAAAGCACAGAGAGTGAACACTGAAACAAGCTGCCTCATTCCAGTTTACATTTGTCCAACCTATTTTTATATTACCCAAGTAATAGCTTTTATATCCTTTTACTCATGTACGAATTAATTGCTCTACCATATTGTATTACTTTTGTCACTACCACTACTACTACTACTACCACTAGTGAACATCGAAATGGTACCTCACTAGTATTCACCTCACTCTGAGCCTTTATATACCCTCTGTGTCCATGTATTGTTTGTAATGGCTTGATAAAGCTCCTGGAGAGCGAAACGTTGCCACAATAAATGTCACATTAGTTGCTCTTGTGTCCTTTTACTTTACATATTGTCGGTAATTCTACCAACTTTATTACATTCTATAACATAGCTGAACCACTTGCCAAGAAACTTCTTCATCGCTATCCCACATAAGAACACTGTAGAAGGTCTGCTCACAAACTTGTTCCAGTCTCCTTTCCAAGCTACCCAAGTTTTTAGACTCTACAACCCAACTCGGTACATCATCAGATGCAGCATTCTTCACCTGACCTCAGCCGGACTATAAATACTCGCGTCCCTTCCACCCCAGGTAGTTCTGTTTGTGACTTGAAAAAGCCCACTGTGTGGGCGAAACGTAGTCAATAAAGGATCACATTATACTGCATTTGTGTTTATATTGCCACAGCAATGCCTAAGCGTACGTAATAAGGCAAATAGATTACTGGGATTTATATCAAGAAGTGTAAGCAACAGAAGTCCAGAGGTCATACTGCAGCTTTATACATCATTAGTAAGGCCTCACCTAGATTATGCAGCTCAGTTCTGGTCTCCGTATTACAAAATGGACATAAATTCGTTAGAAAACATTCAGCGTAGGATGACTAAATTAATACATAGCATTAGAAATCTTCCTTATGAAGAAAGATTGAAGACTCTTAAGTTACATTCACTTGTTAGACGAAGAATGAGGGGAGACCTGATCGAAGTGTATAAGTGGAAGATAGGTATTAATAAAGGGGATATTAACAAGGTCTTGAGGATGTCTCTCCAAGAGAGAACCCGCAGTAATAGATTTAAATTAGATAAGTTTAGATTTAGAAAGGACATAGGAAAGTATTGGTTTGGAAATAGGGTAGTTGATGAGTGGAACAGTCTACCTAGTTGGGTTATTGAGGCTAGGACTTTGGGTAGTTTCAAATTTAGGTTGGATAAGTACATGAGTGGGAGGGGTTGGATTTGAGTGGGACTTTCACATCAGAGCTTATTTCTTGGGTAGCATTGAAAATTGGGTTGGGCAAATGTTTTGTTAGTGGGATGAATTGTAAAGGACCTGCCTAGTATGGGCCAGCAGGCCTCCTGCAGTGTTCCTCCTTTCTTATGTTCTTATGTAAACCTTTCAACAATAAAGATACCCAACTGTTGGACATGTGTCATAATCATCAACATTCAGCTTGAAGCTCCTCAGAAGTTATATTATCAACTTATCAGCATGGAAGGCTTGAAGCTCATGAGATGTGACACAAATTTCTCGCATGGCCACCTGGCCACTGTGCCCCGTGACCAGGTGCCCAGTGATTCTGGGGGATCAATATAGGATGTATTGTTTCCTGAGACAGTATGAATTGTGGATCCAGCTAGGTCCGTGGAGCCAGGTCCCGTGGCCTGGTGGTTAAAGCTCTCTCTGCACACGGAGAGTGTCTGGGTTCGATTCCAGGAGAGGGTAGAAACATTGGGCGTGTTTCTTTACACCGGATGTCTATGTTCCCCATCAGTAAAATGGGTACCTGGGTGTTAGTCGACTGGTGTGGGTCGCATCCTGGGACAAAACTGGCCTAATTTGCCAGAAATACTCTGCATAACAAGCGGCTTTCTATATAGAAGTATGTCATTGATGTCAGCTAGGACTGTATACCTTGTACATGTACTTGTAGAAATAAAGATATTATCATTATTATTATTATTATTACTATTATTATTATTATTCCTTCAACATTACTCATGTATGCCACGGCGCCATAACATCTAGTAGACGCATCACAAAACACATGTAATGTGTACTTGTTTCCCTTTCGACCTATTTGTCTGGGTAATTTACACTGGTGGAGGTGTGTAAACTCCATGGAGGTCTCACTCCATGCTTGATTAATTTCTGGTGGCAAGCTCTCGTCCTTACCTAATTTGAGTTTCCGAGCATTTTGTACGAGCATTTTACCTTTTATGGTTATTAGGGAGACGAGTCCTAGAGGATCAAAGCATTGTGATACCTCCGACAGTAAAGTACGTTTGTTTATAATTTATTTCTTTGAGGCTTAAAGTGTCTTCTGTGTATTCTAAATGAGTCCAAGCAAATTGTTACAACCAGGAATGTCACCTTCAAGGAAATTTTACTTAATAAGTTCCCTGAAAAGTGAGCTAACAGAATGTGTGGCCCGCTCTGGTAGGTAGACATCTCTGGACATTCACACTGATCGTTTAAGGCAGAAGTGGCCCATGACTGGGACCATCGAGTAGTTGATAAAACTCAATATTTAAGTAAGACTACTTGAAGACTATTTACATATTCTGTCACTTTGGTAATATACTTTGTGTTATTACCTCTGTTAATAATTGCGTTCAGTTGCGACTGGTCCAGGTAAAACTCAACGCTAAAGAGCAGTCGAATCATTGATGATTATTTCAATGACTACGACTGAAGGAGTGTGTCCCACTCGAGCAAAAAAAAAAAAAAAACTACATCTGTCACCCTCACTATACACTACATCTATCACCCTCACTATACACTACATCTATCACCCTCACTATACACTACATCTATCACCCTCACTATACACTACATCTATCACCCTCACTATACACTACATCTATCACCCTCACTATACACTACATCTATCACCCTCACTATAAACTACATCTATCACCCTCACTATAAACTACATCTGTCACCCTCACTATACACTACATCTATCACCCTCACTATACACTACATCTATCACCCTCACTATACACTACATCTATCACCCTCACTATACACCACATCTATCACTCTCACTATACACTACATCTATCACCCTCACTATAAACTACATCTATCACCATCACGATACACTACATCTATCACCATCACTATACACTACATCTATCACCCTCACTATACACTACATCTATCACCCTCACTATACACTATATCTATCACCCTCACTATACACTACATGCATCACCCTCACTATATACTACATCTATCACCCTCACTATACACTACATCTATCACCCTCACTATACACTACATCTATCACCCTCACTATACACTACATCTATCACCCTCACTATACACCACATCTATCACCACTCACCCTACATCTATCACTATACACTACACTATCACCCTCACTATACACTACATCTCACCATCACTATACACTACATCTATCACCCTCACTATACACTACATCTATCACCCTCACTATACACTACATCTATCACCCTCACTATACACTACATCTATCACCCTCACTATACACTACATCTATCACCCTCACTATACACTACATCTACCACCCTCACTATACACTACATCTATCACCCTCACTATACACTACATCTATCACCCTCACTATACACTACATCTATCACCCTCACTATACACTACATCTATCACCCTCACTATACACTACATCTATCACCCTCACTATACACTACATCTATCACCCTCACTATACACTACATCTATCACCCTCACTATACACTACATCTATCACCCTCACTATACACTACATCTATCACCCTCACTATACACTACATCTATCACCCTCACTATACACTACATCTATCACCCTCACTATACACTACATCTATCACCCTCACTATACACTACATCTATCACCCTCACTATACACTACATCTATCACCCTCACTATACACTACATCTATCACCCTCACTATACACTACATCTATCACCCTCACTATACACTACATCTATCACCATCACTATACACTACATCTATCTCGCTCACTATACACTACATCTATCACCCTCACTATACACTACATCTATCACCCTCACTATACACTACATCTATCACCCTCACTATACACTACATCTATCACCATCACTATACACTACATCTATCACTCTCACTATACACTACATCTATCACCCTCACTATACACCACATCTATCACCCTCACTATACACTACATCTATCACCCTCACTATACACTACATCTATCACCCTCACTATACACTACATCTATCACCCTCACTATACACTACATCTATCACCCTCACTATACATACATATCACTATACATCTATCACCCTCACTATACACTACATCTATCACCCTCACTATACACTACATCTATCACCCTCACTACCCTCACTATACCTACATCTATCACCCTCACTATACACTACATCTATCACCCTCACTATACACTACATCTATCACCCTCACTATACACTACATCTATCACCCTCACTATACACTACATCTATCACCCTCACTATACACTACATCTATCACCCTCACTATACACTACATCTATCACCCTCACTATACACTACATCTATCACCCTCACTATACACTACATCTATCACCCTCACTATACACTACATCTATCACCCTCACTATACACTACATCTATCACCCTCACTATACACTACATCTATCACCCTCACTATACACTACATCTATCACCCTCACTATACACTATACCTATCACCCTCACTATACACTTCATCTATCACGTTCACTATACACTACATCTATCACCCTCACTATACACTACATCTATCACCCTCACTATACACTACATCTATCACCCTCACTATACACTACATCTATCACCCTCACTATACACTACATCTATCACCCTCACTATACACTACATCTATCACCCTCACTATACACTACATCTATCACCCTCACTATACACTACATCTATCACCATCACGATACACTACATCTATCACGTTCACTATACACTACATCTATCACCCTCACTATACACTACATCTATCACCCTCACTATACATAATACCTATAACCCTCACTATACACTACAACTATCACCCTCACTATACATCTATGACCCGCAATATACACTACATCTATCACCCTCACTATACACTACAGCTATCACCTTCACTATAAACTATATCTATCACCCTCACTATACACTACATCTATCACCCTCACTATACGCTATACCTATCACCCTCACTATACACTACATCTATCACGTTCACTATACACTACATCTATCACCCTCACTATACACTACATCTATCACCCTCACTATACACTACATCTATCACCCTCACTATACACTACATCTATCACCCTCACTATACACTACATCTATCACCCTCACTATACACTACATCTATCACCCTCACTATATACTACATCTATTACCCTCACTATACACTACATCTATCACCCTCACTATACACTACATCTATCACCCTCACTATACACTACATCTATCACCCTCACTATACATCTATGACCCGCAATATACACTACATCTATCACCCTCACTATACACTACATCTATCACCCTCACTATACACTACATCTATCACCATCACGATACACTACATCTATCACCATCACTATACACTACATCTATCACCCTCACTATACACTACATCTATCACCCTCACTATACACTACATCTATCACCATCACTATACACTACATCTATCACCCTCACTATACACTACATCTATCACCCTCACTATACACTACATCTATCACCCTCACTATACACTACATCGATCACCCTCACTATACACTACATCTATCACCCTCACTATACACTACATCTATCACCCTCACTATACAGTACATCTATCACCCTCACTATACACTACATCTATCACCCTCACTATACTCTACATCTATCACCCTCACTGTACACTACATCTATCACCCTCACTACATCTATCACCCTCAGATTCTAGGGACCCACAAACTGAAAAAAACAAGAATATTGCCCTAACTAAACCTAATGAAACACCACTACATCCCACTGACACAGCTAACAAGATAAACGACTTCTTCTCAACCATAGGTTCTAATCTCGCCAATAAAATCCCACGCACCAATGCCCATGCCGGGGACTACCTAGATGGGAATTTCCCAAACTCCTTCTATCTTGCTCCAACTGAGCCCATGGAAGTCACCGAGATTATAAAGTCACTTAAAAATAACTCAGGGTATCTGTCTCATGTCCCACCATTATTGTACAAGCGAGCGGCCCATGTCCTCTCGCATGCTATCTCATTACTTTTTAACAAGTCACTAGAAACTAGCACCTTCCCGAAACTACTCAAGACGGCAAGGGTTACACCAATACATAAAGGTGGTGACCCTACAGATTTAAACAACTATAGGCCAATATCAAACTTACCATTGCTATCCAAAATCTTTGAGAAACTCGTGCACAGGAGACTATATTCATTTATAACGTCACAAAACACACTCAACCCCTGCCAATTTGGATTCAGGAAAAATAAAAGCACTAACGATGCAATCATAAAAATGCTAGATCTGCTTTACACAGCATTGGAAAATAAGGAATATCCACTAGGAATTTTTATTGACCTAAGAAAAGCTTTTGACACAGTAGACCACGGCATCCTACTCCACGAACTTGACCATTATGGTATAAGAGGCCATGCGCTTGCATATTTCAAATCTTACCTTACTAATAGGTATCAGTATGTCACCATTAAAGACACAGCATCAACAACACAGCCACTTGATACTGGAGTTCCGCAGGGAAGTGTCCTTGGTCTCCTGCTCTTCCTCATATACATCAATGATCTTCCAAACGTATCTCAACACCTGAACCCCATTCTCTTTGCTGACGACACGACTTATGTCATCTCTCACCCTAATCTTGCCACCCTCAACACCATTGTTAATGAGGAGCTGATCAAAATATCGACTTGGATGACAGCCAATAAACTTACGCTTAACACTGACAAAACCTACTACATTATGTTTGGTAGCAGAGCAGGAGATGCGCAAATTAACATTAAGATCGACAACACTCTAATTGCCAGGCATAATGAGGGCAAATTCCTAGGCCTATACCTCGACAACAACCTGAACTTCAGCACCCATATCCAACACATAACCAAAAAAGTATCCAAAACGGTTGGGATCCTCTCCAAGATACGATACTACGTGCCGCAAACTGCCCTTCTCACACTATACCATTCACTTATATATCCATACCTCACCTATGCTATCTGTGCTTGGGGTTCAACTGCAGCAACACACCTAAAGCAAATAATAACCCAACAAAAAGCTGCAGTAAGAATAATCACTAAATCCCATCCCTGGCAACACCCCCCCCCCCACTCTTCATAGATCTAAACTTACTCCCTGTTCAGTACATCCACACTTACTACTGTGCAATCTACATCTACAGGACCTTAAATTCCAATATTAACCTTGACCTAAAACGCTTTCTTGATAGTTGCGACAGAACCCACAGGCACAATACCAGACACAAACATCTCTATGATATTCCCCGTGTCCGACTAAACCTTTACAAAAATTCAATGTATGTCAAAGGCCCTAAAATCTGGAACACCCTACCTGAAAATTCTAAAACTGCAGACACATTCATCACCTTCAAAATTACCATCAGAAAACATCTTATCTCCCTGATACACCCTGTCAACTAATTACACGAATACCACCTGGTGGTTAACACTCACACTCACTCACCCATTTGACCATAAACAGAAATATCAATCTCAATCTCAAAATAATGAATCTTAACTAGTCATAAGTTGGCCTGTGATACTCCAATACTGAAACTATGTATAGTGCCAAAACAAAAGCATTCACATTGCTAAACTCACAAACTAGTATTTAGTCACTTAGCCATAATACCAACTTACCTCATAATTTTGTAATATTTTAAACTTAAGATTTAATTTAAGTCTGCCGGAAATGCCTAGCCATGCTAGGTGTTCTAGTGGTACACTCTGTAATTATTATTTTACTACATGTAAACCACACAATAACCAAATTCTGTAAACTCAGCATTGTAATACTTATAAAGAATAAACTTTGATATACTATACACTACATCTATCACCCTCACTGTACACTACATCTATCACCCTCACTATACACTATACCTATCACCTTCACTATACACTTCATCTATCACGTTCACTATACACTACATCTATCACCCTTACTATACACTACATCTATCACCCTCACTATACACTACATCTATCACCCTCACTATACACTACATCTATCTCCCTCACTATACACTACATCTATCGCCCTCACTATATACTACATCTATTACCCTCACTATACACTACATCTATCACCCTCACTATACACTACATCTATTACCCTCACTATACACTACATCTATCACCCTCACTATACAATATATATATCACCCTCATTGTACACTACATATATCACCATCACTATGCACTACATATATCACCATCACTATACACTGCATATCACCATCACTATACACTGCATATATCACCATCACTATACACTGCATATATCACCATCACTATACACTGCATATATCACCATCACTATACACTGCATATATCACCATCACTATACACTGCATATATCACCATCACTATACACTACATATATCACCATTATTATACACTACATATATCACCATCACTATACACTGCATATATCACCATCACTATACACTGCATATATCACCATCACTATACACTGCATATATCACCATCACTATACACTGCATATATCACCATCACTATACACTACATATATCACCATCACTATACACTACATATATCACCATCACTATACACTGCATATATCACCATCACTATACACTACATATATCACCATCACTATACACTGCATATATCACCATCATTATGGACTACATATATCACCATCATTATACACTACATATATCACCATCACAACACACTGCATATATCACCATCACTATACACTGCATATATCACCATCACTATACACTACATATATCACCATCACTATACACTACATATATCACCATCACTATACACTACATATATCACCATCACTATACACTGCATATATCACCATCACTACACACTACATATATCACCATCACTATACACTGCATATATCACCATCACTATACACTACATATATCACCATCATTATACACTACATATATCACCATCACTATACACTACATATATCACCATCACTATACACTACATATATCACCATCACTATACACCACATATATCACCCTCACTGTACACTACATATATCACCATCACTATACACTAAATCTTTCACTATATATTTCATCTGTAACCATCATTATACACTATATCAATCACTATACACTACATCTGTCACACTCACTATACACTACTTCTATCACCCTCACTGTACATTACATCTATCCCCTCTCACCATACGCTATATCACCCTCATTATACACTACATCTATCACCCTGGTAGACAGCAACCACCCAGGGAGGTACCACCGTCCTGCCAAGCGAGTATAAAACAAAAGCCTGTAATTGTTTTACATGATGGTAAGATTGTTGGTGTCTTTTGTTCTGTCTCATAAACATGCAAGATTTCAGGTACATCTTGCTACTTCTACTTACGTTAAGATCACACTACACGTACATGTACAAGCATATATATATACACACCCTAATGGGTTTTCTTTTATTTTTCTTACTAGATCTTGTTCTTGTTTATTTCCACTCATCTCCATGGGGAAGTCGAACAGAATTCTTCCTCCGTAAGCCATGCGTGTCGTAAGAGGCGACTAAAATCCCAAAAGCAAAGAGCTAGTAACCCCGTCTCCTGTATATATTAATAAATGTAAAAGGAGAAACTTTTGTTTTTTCTTTTGGGCCACCCCGCCTCGGTGGGATACAGCCAGTGCGTTGAAAGAAGAAAGATTTATAGGCTCATTTTGCTTCCTTGGAGATACTCTACTGAATCACAGTTAAGACATTTTGAATTTTGAATTTTCCTGAAGTGTCTGGTAAAGGATTAAAGGAGGGGTTTGGATTTGCTATTTAGAGTGACATCTGAACTGTCGGATCCGTGAACTTCTGTAAATATGTGATTGTAATTTCTTTTTTTTTTGGGCGGGAGGGGGGTGCACCCTGCCTCGGTGTGATAAGACTGGTTTGTGTGTGTATATATATACATATATATATATATATATATATATATATATATATATATATATATATAAATATAACATATATATATATATATATATAAAAATATTATATATATATATATATATATATATAAATCTTATATATATATATATATATACACATAATATATATATATATATATATATATATATATATATATATATATATATATATATATATATATATATATATATATATATATATATATATATATATATATATATATATATATATATATAGTAGGCTGGAAGACAACAACCACCCAAGGAGGTACTACTGTTTACAAATTAGACAAATGTGCAACTCTTGGGTATCTTTGCTGAGGAAACGTTTCGCCACACAGTGGCTTCATCAGTCCACACAAAGGAGAATCGTAAAGAGCAGAAGGAGAATGAGGTCATCAGTCCCTCAACCTTGAGTCAATGTGGTCAGTCCATCAATCTTGAATAGAATACAGCATATAAGCGGAGAAGTGGCTTATATACCATAGGCAGGAGAGGTGCAGCAGTCAGTTAAAAACAGAGTAGGGGAGTTCGTAGATAAGGAGATGGAGGTATTGGATAGATGGCGGGAATATTTTGAGGAACTTTTAAATGTCGACGAAGAAAGGGAGGCGGTAATTTCATGCACTGGCCAGGGAGGTATACCATCTTTTAGGAGTGAAGAAGAGCAGGATGTGAGTGTGGGAGAGGTGCGTGAGGCATTATGTAGAATGAAAGGGGGTCAAGCAGCTGGAACTGATGGGATCATAACAGAAATGTTAAAAGCAGGGAAGGATAAAGTGTTGGAGAGGTTAGTATTTTTGTTTAATAAATGTATGAAAGAGGGGAAGGTACCTAGGGATTGGCAGAGAGCATGTATAGTTCCTTTACATAAAGGGAAGGGGGACAAAAGAGATTGTAAAAATTATAGAGGAATTAGTTTAACGTGTATACCAGGAAAAGTGTACGGAAGGGTTATTATTGAAAGAATTAGAGGTAGACAGAATGTAGGATTGCAGATGAGCAAGGTTTTATTAGAGTGGGTAGGGGATGTGTAGATCAAGTGTTAACATTGAAGCATATATGTGAACAGTATTTAGATAAAGGTAGGGAAGTTTTCATTGCATTTATAGATTTAGAAAAGGCATATGATAGACTGGATAGGGGAGAAATGTGGCAGATGTTGCAAGTATATGGAATACATAGTAAGTTACTAAATGCTGTAAAGAGTTTTTATGAGGATAGTGAGACTCAGGTTAGGGTGTGTAGAAGAGAGGGAGAATACTTCCCGGTAAAAGTAGGTCTTAGACAGGGATGTGTAATGTCACCATGGTTGTTTAATATATTTATAGATGGGGTTGTAAAAGAAGTAAATGCTAGGGTGTTCGGGAGAGGGGTGGGATTAAATAATGGGGAATCAAATACAAAATGGGAATTGACACAGTTACTTTTTGCTGATGATACTGTGCTTATGGGAGATTCTAAAGAAAAATTGAAAGGTTAGTGGACAAGTTTGGGAGAGTGTAAAGGCAGAAAGTTGAAAGTGATCATAGAAAAGAGTAAGGTGATGAGGGTATCAAATGATACCAAATGATATCAAATTGGAGGAGGAGGAGTATGGAGGAAGTGAATGTTTTCAGATATTGGGGAGTTGACGTGTCAGCGGATGGATTTATGAAGGACGAGGTTAATCATAGAATTGATGAAGAAAAAAAGGCGAGTGGTGCATTGAGGTATATGTGGAGACAAAAAATGTTATCTATGGAGGCAAAGAAGAGAATGTATGAAAGTATAGTAGTACCAACACTCTTATATGGGTGTGAAGCTTGGGTTGTGAATGCAGCAGCGAGGAGGCGGTTGGAGGCAGTGGAGATGTCGTGTCTAAGGGCAATGTGTGGTGTAAATATTATGCAGAAAATTCGGAGTGTGGAAATTAGGAGAAGGTGTGAAGGTAATAAAAGTATTAGTCAGAGGGCTGAAGAGGGGTTGTTGAGGTGGTTTGGTTATTTAGAGAGAATGGATCAAAGTAGAATAACATGGAGAGCATAGCATATAAATCTGTAGGGGAAGGAAGGCGGAGTAGGGTCGTCCTCAGAAAGGTTGGAGAGAGGGGGTAAAGGAGGTTTTGTGAGAGAGGGGCTTGGACTTCTACCAAGCGTGCATGAGCATGTTAGGAGTGAATGGAGATGAATGGTATTTGGGACCTGATGAGCTGTTGGAGTGTGAGCAAGGTATTATTTGGTGAAGGGATTTAGGGAAACTGGTTTTTATATAACCGGACTTGAGTCCTGGAAATGAGAAGTACAATGCCTGCACTTTAAAGGAGGGGTTTGGGATATTGGGGGTTTCGAGGGATATGTTGTGTATCTTTATACATACATGCTTCTAAACTGTTGTATTCTGAGCACCTCTGCAAAAACAGTGATTATGTGAGTGAGGTGAAAGTGATGAATAATGAAATTATTTTCTTTTTGGGGATTTTCTATCTTTTTGGGTCACCTTGTCTCAGTGGGAAATGGCCGACTTGTTATATATATATATATATATATATATATATATATATATATATATATATATATATATATATATATATAATATATATATATATATATATATATATATATATATATGGGCTAGTAACCCCTTTTCCTGTAGACATTTACTAAAAAAGAGAAGAAAAACTTTATAAAACTGGAATGCTTGAATGTGCGTGGATGTAGTGCGGATGACAAGAAACAGATGATTGCTGATGTTATGGATGAAAAGAAGTTGGATGTCCTGGCCCTAAGCAAAACAAAGCTGAAGGGGGTAGGGGAGTTTCGGTGGGGGGAAATAAATGGGATTAAATCTGGAGTATCTGAGAGAGTTAGAGCAAAGGAAGGGGTAGCAGTAATGTTGAAGAATCAGTTATGGAAGGAGAAAAGAGAATATGAATGTGTAAATTCAAGAATTATGTGGATTAAAGTAAAGGTTGGATGCGAAAAGTGGGTCATAATAAGAGTGTATGCACCTGGAGAAGAGAGGAATGTAGAGGAGAGAGAGAGATTTTGGGAGATGTTAAGTGAATGTATAGGAGCCTTTGAACCAAGTGAGAGAGTCATTGTGGTAGGGGACCTGAATGCTAAAGTAGGAGAAACTTTTAGAGAGGGTGTGGTAGGTAAGTTTGGGGTGCCAGGTGTAAATGATAATGGGAGCCCTTTGATTAGCACACTATTAACCCAAACACGGAAATGGCTGTCAGTTAAAAGTTTTTAAGGAAGGATGGTAGATTGCCTGAGGCCTAAGGAGTAGGCTTGGGCCAAAATGTTATACCTCCAAGATGTATCATATGCCTTCTCAAGGTCAAAAAAATATGGTAATAACTGAGTGGTTATTCGCGAAGGCATTACAAACATACATATCCAAGCATAGTACGGGGTCTATGGTAGAACGGCCCTTACGAAAGCCATATTGACTAGTGGAGAGACTTTTGTGTGTCTCTAAATACCACATTAAACTTCGATTTACCAGACGTTCCATCACTTTGCAAACTGCACTGGTAAGAGCAATGGGACAATAATGGGAGGAATCATGTCCCATAGTACCTGGTTTGCAGAAAGGGAAAACAATGGCATTTTTCCACAGCTGGGGAAGAACTCCTTGTGACCAAATAAGATTGAAGAGGTGTAAGAGGACTACAAGAGCTGATTAATGTAAATGTTGTAACATCCGAATATGAATGTCGTCAGGTCCAGCTGCCGATGATAGGCAAGCTGAGAGTGTCGCCTCCCGTTCCTGAAGTGTAGAAGGCACATTACATGGTTCTTCAATGAGAAGAAAAGTCCAAGGGTGCTAACTCTCTGGCAGACTTTGAGGAAAGAAACGACGGGCATAGATGGAGCCCGCGAAATACGGACCACATTGCCAATTTCAATGGTAACATCAAGAGGGTTTGCTATATCAGCACCGGCAACTTGCAGAACAGGAGCTGGGTCAGGAGAGTATTTACCACTCAGTTTCCGTACTTTTTTCCAGACTGCACTCATAGAGGAAGCCGAGGTGATAGTGGAAACAATCTCCCCAGCAAGTGCGTTTAGCGTCACGGATGACACAGCGAGCAACCACTCGCTTCTGCTTAAAATCAAGAAGTCTCTCTGGTTCTATTGTACCATACCTGTCCCACGCAGCGCGTTTCAAACGTACTGCCCGAGCACAAGTAGGAGACCACCATGGCACACACTTCTGAGGATGCCTGCCTGAGGTTTGGGGGGATAGAATGAGAAGCTGTGGTTAAAACTGATGTCGAGAAGAGGTGTAAAAGCTCATCAATGGAGGATGAAGAAGGAACCTCACTAAAAGCAGTTAGTTGCGAGTAAAGGTCCCAATTTACTCGATCAGAGTGCAAGCAAGGGCTACGAAGAGGTGGTGAATATGAGGGAGAAGTATGAGTGATTGGAAAGTGATCGCTGTCATGTAACATATTTAAAACATGCAGGGGGTGAGAAGTGAGAAAAGCTTCCAAATGAATGCCATGCGAGTCACAATGAGACCCCCCTCCCAGAGGAAATGGTGGGCATTAAAATCGCCAAGTAACAGAAGTGGTGGCAGTAAGGATGAAACAAGGAAGGCAAAATCTGGGATAGATAATGCCCAAGAAGGAGAGAGATACAAAGAACATACTGTAAACCACTTATTCAAGTGGATACGGGCTGCAGCGTAATGCAGCGAAGTACGAACAAATAGCTGATGGTACGGAATATCATTGCATAGAAGGGCACTTTCATTAAAGGTCCCACCTGAAAAAGGATCAGAAGAATACAATAAATTATAGCCTGAGATAGGTTGGAAAACAGCTGAGTGTAATTTTGGTTCTTGTAAGCAAACACCAACAGGGGAAAACCGAGAAAGCAACATTTGAAGCTCACCCCGATTACCCAAGGCCGCGGACATTCCACTGTAAATAGGCCATGATTGGCAACGAGGAAAATACCAGGAATCCTCAGGTAAGGGCACCTATGGACTAGAGGGGTTAGAAAAGTCTACGTGCGGTTGCATCGGAAAACGTCCAAGCAGCAAAGGAATGGAGCGTTGCGAAGAATGGAGTTGTGGAGATGGAGGAGAGGGAAGAGAAGGAACAGGTGGAGGAGCAGTGTCCATTGAAGTTTGTCTCTGCAATATATTCTGAAATGGCTTCAAGTGTTTCTGAATTCAAAGACATTCTATGGGAGACAATATTTGAGACAGGAGGAGGGGGGTGAGTAAAGATTGGGACAGTAATGGACTGTACTAAAGTAGGGGGAGACAAAAGCGTGTTGGGAACTGGAGAAGTAGTGTGGGAGGGGAGAGAAGAGGCGGAAACCTGGGAGGCAGCAGAAGAGGGAGAAACTTGGGAGGGGACAGGGGAGGAAGGCACAGAACGAGGAGGGTGAACTTCCACACTTGTAATAGAGCCAGTGAGGTGAAGAACCAGGTACAGAGACTGGAAAGGTAAAATGTGGAAGGGAAAGAAGGGAAGGAGGGGGCAAAGAAGATTTGAGCAAAGGGGATTTTTTGGACTTCTGAGAAGTAAAGGGGTGATTGGTAGGTGTCGTACGAGGTCTTGTGGATACCGGGGCTTGTGAGGGAGAACTCGAAGATGTCAGAACAGACTGAGGTGTTGAAGTAGGGACGTCTAAGCCCAGGACAGCAAAAGAATTAGATACAGGAGTGGCTATGGGAAGGGTAGCTAGAGAGGAGGCCGCAGAAGATGGGACCCCAGAAGTGGAGGGATGTTTAGAAACACAAGAATAAGAAACACGGAGTAATCTCCCCTGGAGGCAGAGATGAGAAATGGCCATAGCATAATGGAGACCTTCTGCCTCTTTGAGGCAACGGATTTCTCGCTCATTTAAGTAGACCTGGCAACGGTGGGAGTATGAAGGGCGAGCCTCATGACAATTAAGGCAAAAGGGAGGGCGACTACAAGACGTATTAGAATGGTCATCGGCACCGCAGACTGGGCATTCGGCCATAGATCTGCAATATTTCGCTAGGTGACCAAATCCCCAGCAATTTCTACACGGTTGCAGTGTAGGGATCACCTTTCTAACTTGTAACCAATGTCCTGCTACATAAACAGGATGGGAGTTCACGGCTGTCGAAAGCTAATCAAGCCACAATGCAAGGGTAGCGTCTCCGCCCGCAAGCAGGAAGGACATAAGTGTCTACCTTGAGGATTGGGAGATCTTGGAGTTCCAGCTGTTCGAGAATGTCATTGCCACATGTCTGGAAATTCTGTCGGACTACTGTATGGGGCAGAATGACAGTACCACTGCAAGTATTGAGGGAATGATGTTTTTTGATAGTGACAGGAATAATATCGATGTGTGAAAGAAGAGAAAGATCATGAGCTTGGGTAGCATTCTGGATGGTGGTGATGTGCATACCGCTCTTAAGACCATGAAAGGAAATATCTCTACCAACGTGGCATAGGAGCGCTTTGCCAGTACTATGGTCGGAAAGATAGGCAATAGAGGAAATTGGTCGTAAAGAATTTAGTCCATTGTGCATTCTGAAACCAAGCGTGGAAAGGGAGCGCACGACATGTCAATCTTTCCTGAGTAGAACGAGAAGGTGGCGAAGTATCATCAGGCAATTGTCGTTGGCGTTTAGGAGTGGGTCTGGAGTTGGTCCGTGGGACAGGCTGGCGATTCGAAAATTGCCGCACTGTAGAGGGAGAGGCCGGAAGCATAGTCAAAGGAAAGCAGAGGTCAGACAAATCGAAGGAGTCAGTTGAAACCCCAGCACTTGAAGCGGGTGATGAAACGGCACCAGCAAGAGGTACAGAAGCATCAGAAGTGGCCGAAGAGTGATCAAAAACACGAGGCAGGGTCAGAATGGGGTGCAGTATCAAGGAGGGGCCCAGGGGTGGCAGGTTCATGGACTAGAGCTTCCATGGTTAGGTTACTGCTTTCTTTTTGTTTTTAAGAAAAAATAAAGAAAAGAAAATAAAAATAAAAAAAAGAATAAAAAAAAAAAGGGGGGACTGGGGAGGAATAGTTCCTAGGAGGAATGAAAGGACCAGAAATCCCCCTCTATGCCCAAGAGGACCTCAGCACTGCAAGTAGTGCAGATGCAGCATGGAACCCGTGCCATACCCTACCCTTCATGCCAATAAACCAGCAATCCGGGATAGCAACGTCACATCTGCCGAGCTACCTCAGTGGACAAAAGAGAAGGCGGCTGGATATCCGTCACAAAGCATACCTCCTTCGGCCACCACCCCCGGAATCCGAAAGGCAGCCTCCAGAGATACACCCGTCGCCAGAAAGACACCCAAAGCCACCCCCCCCCCCCAAGACCGGAGAGGGATTTGGACATCCCCAGGCAATCCAGATTCCACGGCACAGACCGGGCCGCGGGGGCGTTGACCCCCGGAACTCTCTCCAGGTAAACACAACTGCAAAGAACCTCAACGGAATGGGATGGACCCCGGTACCCTTTCCCCTACCTAGGAACTAGCATGCCTGTGGGAAAATACCAAAGGCCAAAAAGAGGAAGGGCAAAAGGGAGGGGTGGGGAGGAGGAGGAAAGGAAAAAGGGAGGATGGGACAGGGAAGGGGGGATTGGAGGGTAATTAGGTTCGGTCTGATTCCTCAGACCAAGAGCCTCTTTGCCATGACAAGGAGCCTCCCCTTGAAGATTATTATTATTATAATCAAAAAGAAGCGCTAAGCCACAAGGACTATACAGCGCTGCAGGGCAGGAAGGAAGCGAGGGCATCAGGTGGCAAAAGGGAGATGGATGAGTAATAGGTTACGGATAACAGCGGGGCAGTGGATGGTGAAAGGGTAAAGGGCAGCAAGAGACTGAACTAGAAAGGGCTGAGGGGAGAGCGAAAAGTATCATCAGAGTTTGTGGAGTAAATCAGTCGTTGTCAAGAAGTCAATGAGAGAGTCAGGATTAAAGGAGGGTCCATCAGCAAGAAGGGAAGGTAAAGAGAGAGTAGTAGAACGAAGACGACGTTGGAGGTAAATTCTGCGTGCTCGTTGATAGAGAGGGCAGTCTAACAGAATGTGGCTAATCGATACTGGAACTTGACACTGCTCACAGAGAGGAACAGGGTGCCTCTCCATGAGATACCCATGAGTAAGACGAGTGTGACCAATGCGAAGGCGGGAGAGAGTTGTCTCCCAACCTCGGCACTGATGACAAGAAGACGGCCAGTAACCTATGCTCGGTTTAATAGAATGAAGTTTGTTACCAAGCAGAGTTGACCAACATTGTTGCCAACGGGTGCGAAGGTGGGTAGCTATTGCAGCAAAATAGTCCAGAAATGGAACACCTCGATAGGAAATTGGTAGGTCATGTACTGCTGACCGCGCAGCAGTGTCTGCCTGTTCATTGCCCTGTACGTCGACATGACCAGGGACCCAACAAAAAACAATATCTTTATGTTTGGTAGAGATACGGCGTAGCCAAAGTTGGATACGGAGAACTAGGGGATGAGATGTATCAAATTTTCGTATAGCCTGTAGAGCACTAAGGGAGTCTGAGACTACTACAAATGATGACACAGGCATAGATGTGATACGAATAAGTGCTGTAAGAATGGCATACAGTTCAGCAGTAAAAATGCTAGCTGAAGATAGTAAATGTCCCCGCACGACGCTGTCCGGAAACACTGCTGCGAATCCGACGCCGTCTGAAGACTTAGAGCCATCTGTGTACACAGCGGTGGCATGAGAATGGGAGTGGAAGTGATCAAGAAAAAGAGAGCGGGAAGCCACCGTAGGCAGTTGAGCTTTCGAGCAAGGGAGTGAGAAAGAACAGACCCGAACAGTTGGAACTTCCCAGGGGGGTAGGGAAAAGTGAGATGCTACATGAACATATAAAGGTGGTAACTGAAGGGAAGACAAGAGTGAATGTAGGCGAAGAGAAAAGGGACGGAGCAAACAGGGGCGGCGAACGAATAAAGAATGTCTACTAATATCGGTGACCATTCTATAAATGGAAGGATTGTGTAGATCGTGAGAGCGTACATAGTAGCGAAGGCAATGGGCATCACGGCGATCAGACAAGGATGGAACATTCGCTTCTGTATAGAGGCTCTCAACAGGGGAAGAGCGAAAAGCACCAAGGCACAAACGTAATCCTTGGTGATGGATAGAGTTAAGGCTAGAGAGAGTAGCAGGAGAGGCCGCGGAATAAATCTGGTCACCATAATCAAGTTTCGATAAAACGAGGGCTGAATGTAGGCGAAGCAGAGTTCGACGATCAGCTCCCCAGGAAAGATGAGCAAGGGTTTTAAGAAGGTTTAGCCGGCTGTGACAAGTTGCCTTCAGAGAGGTAATGTGAGGTTTCCAGGATAACCGACGGTCAAAGAGAAGGCCTAGAAACCTGACTGTATCACGTTCGGGGATATGGGAGCCATATTATTATTATTATTATTATAATCAAGGGGGAAGCGCTAAACCCGGAGGATTATACAGCGCCTGGGGGGGGATGTGGAAGGCATTCAGGCTTAATTCGGGGAACTGGAGCACAGATCTAATTCCCTAAATCAAGAGCCCCTCACCAACATCAAGGAACCTTCCTTGAGGGGACGGGAGCCATAGAGATACAAAGGATGATCGGAGATAACAGAGCGTCTAGTGAAAGTAATTTGGTGAGTTTTGGTACTTGAAAATTTAAACCCATGCGTGGTGGCCCAAGTGGAAACACGGTCGACCGCATGCTGGAGAGAAACTGCAATAAGATGACAGTCAGCGCCTGCACAAGCAATAGCGAAGTCATCAACATAGAGTGATGACCAAATATTGGGTGGAAGAACAGAGGCCAAATCATTTATAGCAAGGAGAAACAGTGTTGTGCTTAGAACACATCCCTGAGGGACACCTTCAGCTTGGACGAAGTCCGGGGAAAGAACATTATTGACTCGAACACGGAAATGTCTGTCAGTTAAAAAGTTCTTAAGGAAGGATGGTAGATTGCCTCGGAGGCCTAAGGAATGGGCCTGGGCCAAAATATTATACCTCCAAGTTGTGTCATATGCCTTCTCAAGGTCAAAAAATATGGCAATAACTGAGTGATTATTCGCAAAGGCATTACGAACATACGTATCCAAGCATAGTAAGGGGTCTATGGTAGAACGACCCTTACGAAAGCCATATTGACTAGCGGAGAGACTGTTGTGTGTCTCTAAATACCACATTAAACGTCGATTTACGAGACGTTCCATCACTTTGCAAACTGCACTAGTAAGAGCGATGGGGCGATAGTGGGAGGCATCATGTCCTGTAGTACCCGGTTTGCGGAAAGGGAGAACAATGGCAGATTTCCACAGCTGGGGAAGAACTCCTTGTGCCCAAATAAGATTGAAGAGGTGTAAGAGGACTACAAGGGCTGACCGATGTAAATGTTGTAACATACGAATATGAATGTCGTCAGGCCCAGCTGCCGATGATCGGCAAGCTGAGAGCGTTGCCTCCAGTTCTTGAAGTGTAAAAGGCACATTATACTGTTCTTCTCTGAGAGAAGAAAAGTCCAAGGGTACTAACTCTCTGGCAGACTTTGAGGAAAGAAACGAGGGGCATAGATGGAGCCCTCGGGAAATATGGACCAGATGTGTGCCAAGTTCAATGGCAACGTCGAGAGGGTTTGCTACATCAACACCAGCGACCCGTAGAACAGGAGCCGGGTCAGGAGAGTATTTACCACTCAATTTCCTCACTTTTTTCCAGACTGCACTCATAGAAGAAGCAGAGGTGATGGTGGAAACATAGTCTCGCCAACAAGTGCGTTTAGCTTCACGGATGACACGGCGAGCGATCGCACGCTTCTGCTTAAAATCAAGAAGTCTCTCAGCGGTTCTATTGTACCGGTACCTGCCCCATGCAGCACGTTTCAAACGTACTGCACGAGCACAAGCAGGAGACCACCAAGGCACGCACTTCTGAGAATGCCTGCCTGAGGTTTGGGGTATAGAATGAGAAGCTGCAGTATAAACTGACGTCGAGAAGATGTGTAGGAGCTCATCAATGGAGGATGAAGAAGGAACCTCACTAAAAGCAGTGAGGTGTGAGTAAAGATCCCAATTTGCCCGATCAAATTGCCAGCGAGGGCTACGGAAAGGTGGTGAATAGGAAGGAGAAGTAAGAATGATCGGAAAATGATTGCTGTCATGTAAGTCTGGTAGAACAGACCAGGTGAAGTCTAGTGCAGTGGAGGAAGAGCAGACTGATAGATCGATGCAAGAGAGAGTATGAGTACGAGGATCAAAATGGGTGGGAGTACCCGTATTTAAAACATGGAGGGGGTGAGAGGCGAGAAAAGCCTCCAACTGGATGCCACGTGAGTCACAATGAGACCCCCCCCCAGAGGAAATGGTGGGCATTAAAATCACCAAGTAACAGAAGTGGTGGTGGTAAGGATGAAACAAGAAAGGCAAAGTCTGGGATAGAAAATGCTCGAGAAGGAGAGAGATATAAAGAACATATTGTAAACCACTTATTCAAGTGGATACGGGCTGCAGTGTAATGCAGCGAGGTATGGACAAATAGTTGACAGTACGGAATATCATTGCGTAGAAGAAGGGCACTTTCATTAAAGGTCCCATCTGAGAAAGGATCCGAAGAATACAATAAATTATAGCCTGAGATAGGTTGGAAAACAGCCGAGTGTAATTTTGGTTCTTGTAAGCAAGCACCAACAGGGGAAAACCTGGAAAGCAACATGTGAAGCTCACCCCGATTACCCCTGAGGCCGCGGATATTCCACTGTAAATAGGCCATGATTGGCGATGAAGAAAATATCAGGAATCTGTAGGTAAAGGCACCTACGGACTAGAGGGGTTAGAAAAGTCAACGTGTGGTGGCATTGGAAGACGTTCAAGTAGCGAAGGAACGGAGCGTTGCGAAGAATGGGGTTGTGAAGATGGAGGAGAGGGAAGAGAAGGAACAGGAAGTGAATCAGTGTCCATTGAAGGTTTAGTCTCTGCAATATATTCTGAAATGGCTTCAAGTGTTTCTGAATTCAAAGATGTATGGGAGACCATATTGGAGATAGAAGGAGGAGGGTGAGTAAAGATTGGGACAGTAATGGACTGTACCAAAGTAGAGGGGGAGGGAAGAGTGTAAGGGACTGGAGATGAAGTGTGGGGGGGGGACAGAAGAGGCAGAAACCTGGGAGGTGGCAGAAGAGGGAGAAACTTGGGAGGGGACGGGGGTGGAAGGCATAGTACGAGGAGGAGGGTGAATCTCCACACTTGTAATAGAGCCAGAGAGAGGGGAAGAACTAGGTACAGAGACTGGAAAGGTAAAGTGTGGAGGTGGAAGAAGGGAAGGAAGGGGCAAAGAAGATTTGAGCAATGTGGATTTTTTGGACTTCTGAGTAGAGGGGCGATTGGTATTAGGTGTCGTACGAGGTCTTGTCGATACTGGGGCTTGTGAGGAAGGACGCGAAGATGTGAGAACAGACTGAGTTGTAGTCGGGACGTCAGAGCCAAGGACAGCAAAAGGATTAGATGCCGTAGTGGCTATGGGAGGGGTAACAACAGAGGAGGCTGCAGAAGATGGGACCCCAGAAGTGGGGGGATGTTTGGAAACACGAGAATAAGAAACACGGGGTAGTCTCCCTTGGAGGCGGAGATGAGTAACTGCCATAGCATAAGGGAGACCTTCTGCCTCTTTGAGGCAACGGATTTCACATTCATTTAAGTAGACCTGGCAACGGCGGGAGTACGAAGGGTGAGCTTCATTACAATTAAGGCAAGATGGAGGTTGACTGCAAGATGTATTAGAATGGTCGTCGGCACCACAGACTGGGCATTCGGCCATAGATCTGCAATATTTCGCTGGGTGACCAAAACGCCAGCAATTTCTACATTGTTGCGGTGTAGGTATCACCTTTCGAACTTGTAACCGATGTCCCGCGACATATACAGAGGACGGGAGTTCTCGGCTGTCAAAAGTTAAACGAGCCACATTGCAAGGGTAACGTCTCCGCCCCCGGGCAGGAAGGACATAAGTGTCTACTTTGAGGATTGGGAGATCCTGGAGTTCCAGCTGTTCAAAAATGTCATTGCCACATGACTGGAAATTCTGTTGGACTATGGTATGGGGCAGAATGACAGTACCACTACAAGAATTGAGAGAAAGATGTTTTTCAATAGTGACAGGAGTAGTATCGATATTCGAAAGGAGAGAAAGATCATGAGCTTGGGCAGCATTCTGGACAGTGACGATGCGCATACCGCTCTTGAGAGCATGAAATGAAATATCTCTACCAACATGACGCAGGAGCGCTTTGCCAATACTATGGTCAGAAAGGTAGGCAGAAGAAGAAGTCGGTCTTAAAGTAAAGAATTTAGTCCATTGTGTGGTCCGAAACTGAGCGTGGAGAGGGAGTGCTTGACGTGTCGGTCTTTTCCGAGTAGAATGGGAAGGTAACGAAGGAGCATCATCAGGAGATTGACGTTGGCGTTTAGGAGTAGGACCGGAGTTGGTCCGGCGTGAAATGGGCGGGCGATTCGAAAATTGCTGTACCGTAGAGGGAGAAGCCGGAAGCATAGTCAAAGGAGAGCGGAGTTCAGACAAATCGAAGGAGTCAGTCGAAGCCCCGGTACCTGAAGCGGGTGAGGAAACAGCACCAGCAAGAGGTACAGGGGCATCAGGAGTGTCCGAAGAGTGGTCTAAACACAAGGCAGGGTCAGAATGGGGTGCGGTATCAAGAAGGGGCCCGGGGGTAGTGGGTTCATGGACTAGGGCTGCCATGGTTAGGTTACTCCTTTGCTTTTTGTTTTTAAGAAAAAAAAAAAGAAGAAAAGAAAATAAAAATAAAAAAAAGAATAAAAAAGGGGGGAGCGGGGAGGAATAGTTCCCAGGAGGAATGAAAGGGCCGGAAATCTCCCTCCGCGCCCAAGAGGACCTCAACACCGCTAGTAGCGCAGATGCAGCATGGAACCCGTGCCATACCCTACCCTTCATGCCAGTAAACCAGCAATCCGGGATAGCAACCTCACATCTGCCGAGCTACCTCGGTGGACAAAAGAGAGGGCGGCCGGATATCCGCCACAAAGCATACCTCCTTCGGCCACCACCCCCGGAATCCGAAAGGTGGCTTCCAGAGATACACCCGTCGCCCAAAAGACACCCAAAGCTACTCCGGGATACCGGAGAGGGATCGGGACATCCCCAGGCAATCCAGATTCCACGGCAAACTATGCCACCGCCAAGAACCTCAACGGAATGGGATGGACCCCGGTGTCCTTTCCCCTACCTAGGAACTAGCGCGCCTGTGGGAGAAATCCCAAAGGCCAAAAAGAGGAAGGGCAAAAGGGAGGGGTGAGGAGGAGGAGGAGGAATGGAAAAAGGGGAGGATGGGGAGGATGGGATAGGGGAGGGGAGAATGGGGGGTAATTAGGTTCGGTCTGAGGAAGAAGACCGACAGGGCTAATTCCTCAGACCAAGAGCCTCTTCACCACGCCAAGGAGCCCCCCTTGAATGTAAAGACATAAAACTCATTTATGGTATAGTACATATAACAAAGCCCTTACTGACACCTGCATGATATTCTGTACTCTCATATCACACACCTAACACTGTCTGGAGTTTGAGACTCTCTGATCGCGGGTTCTATCCCCGTCCGTGGTATGGTTTACAAGGAAGAATTTAGACAATACTAACAAATAACCTTTATTTAATGAATGACTCATGAATTGAAAGGAAAAACCTGATGTACTACATATAACCATAATCCACTTAGGTGTACTTAAAATAAAAGAAAAAAAAATATTGTAACTACATCCAAGTGAAACAAGGAATACACAAAGTACACACGCTAGATGAGTCACAAGGTAAAGACAGGTAAAGACCAAAGTAACATTATATATACCAGAAAATATGGCATTTCAAGTGTCTAACAAATGGTAGCAAGTTAACATGCATCTACAATCAACAGAAAATTATGTAATGAGATAATTAATGTAACATTAATTTTGTGCACATGAATGTATTGAAAAAATTTGTACACCATAACCAAATAAATGTCATTACAGTACTTGACAAGACTAATCAAACATGAATACCAACTGCATTTTGAGATTTCATATTAAAAGATGACAATACAGTGCGTCTTAATTTTGTAAAGGTTAAAAATCTTTGTAACATTATCAAACATAGGTAGCAAGAGAAAATAACAATATTGTTCACAGTAGAACTCTATGAATATGGTAAACAAAAATCTTCCACCGTCACCTGCCCCAAAATGCTAAGGTTTTATTATAAAGAAACAATTTTTTCGAATAAAATTTTCAATCTGGCAGAAGAAAAAAAATTTAATTCTGGATAAACAAAATTGAAAACATTTCAAGGTAAGAAGTGCTTTAAGATATTTTGAAAATAAGTTCATTAGAGGTCAATAAAGTTAAATAACATTATCAAGATTTACAGCTGTAGAAAGCTGCTTTTACAAATTATTCAAGTGATGCTTGCAAAAAGAGGAAAAAAAGGAAACAGGTCTTCAGAATCTACATAGAAAAAAAAGTGCAAAAACAGAAAGATATGCTTCTTGTTGTAATCTCCACCTGAAGACAAGTTTATTATGCATATCCAGGCAAGTGCCTGGATATAACATCAAGACGAAAATATAAAATTTAATACATGCGTGACAACACACACAAACAAAACAAGGGGTGCTAACAGCAGTGCTTTTAATGTTAATTCTACCAAATACTCCCAGAGCCTTGCTATAAATCCCTTCATGAATATGAAGTGGACCCTCAACTACCTGCACATGCCACTTTGTGGCTGGTAAATTCTGAGGAACAGTGAAAGTCTTCCCCAACCAAAACTGAAATAGCACAGAACCAAGATATAAATCTGAATGACAATTCTTTTATATATTGAATTATAATAAGAAATTAAGCACTCCCAAGACAGCTTGCTACAAATCAATTTGCTTTCTCCCAGTATTAACAATTCTCTCTACACTCAAGAGCTTTTTGCAAAATCATACTTAGAACCCATAATTATCTTATCACAAGTGGGCTGACAGTTCAACCAAAGATACAGACAAGGCAATACACAATGATAGGAAGACTTCACTTCTAATCATTTAAGTTTAAAATATAGTTGCCAACAGAGGGTCAACTGTATATACAAAAACAAAAAATAATACACATTGACTAAATTGGTTCTAAGTTACATTTGTACATAAGTGGGGCATTTATAACTAATGGAAGTGGGATTTCAAAATAAAGATCTAGTTTACCCTTTAAAGGATCGAACCTGATTACCTCACATTCCCTAGCACTGTATGACCCTTACGAGTTTAGCATTTCCCCATTAATAACAATTTCTCATTTACTATAATTCTTCCAATCATTAATATTTATGCAAACCACATCTATTCTCATTATCACAAGCAGCTTTGTATTATAATAATATTCAGAAAAAGCTAAACTAGTGTGGGTGTTCGAACACAACATGGCCCAGGAGTACAGTATTTACATTAAGGGAGAGAAGTATAGAGAGTAATCCTAAGGGTGAGAAGAGGAAATCACAGCCAAGTCAATCAGCTTCAGTAAAGAAGTCATTATGGAATTTGGATTCCTATTACTGTATATTTAAAACATGCACTAAACTCGTATACATACGGTTGTGCAAGGAGTGTGTGAGGGTAAGAGTCAGTGGAGGTGGAGTTTTAGTGTAGGTGCAAGATGGAAGTCAAAGTTGGTGCAATAGAGATTTCTAAGAAAAAAAAAAAAAGTATTAAAAGGTTGGTCCCTCAGCAAGGTCTGTTTAAGTAAGTGCATCAAGGTATGGTAGATGTTGAAAGGTAATCATTTTCCCACCAGACATTGGTGGGAAGATGGCTAGGAACTTAATTATGGTTTGATAAACAAATTATTATATTGTAACTTGGACCAGTGTTACTGCCAGTGGTTTCGATGTCGAAAGCATACTGAAAATAAAATCTGAGAAATGGATACCCTTGCAAGATAAAGGTAGTTTTTGTGACTAGCTGACAGAGCAGCGGAATCTACATGTTCACTGCCCTCGACATCCAAGGACCTTACCTACCAGAAATGCAATGCAACCATAGTTGTACATAAGGATAATGGAACAAGGGAAGTTGCATTCTGGATAGCATATAATGCACTTTGGAAGTTGGAAACAAATGATGAGGTGGTCATGGTTGCATTGTGTATGTATAATAGTTATGGCTTTAAAAAACAGTGAAAATTTCAAAGAGGAAGGCTTTGGGATGCTGAAGAAATAAACAAGGTCTACAAGCACCAATCATGTGACAGTCAAAAGATGTTAAACAATAGATAAAACCTAATAATCCTCAGGGAGGTACAGTGTGTTCCTTCGTGACATGTTTATGGGCAGTTATGATGTCCAAATCAAAGTTGCAAGAGATCCTGAAGCCTTACAAAAACAATTACTAATTTGCCAACCCTTATCAATCAACCAAGTACAGTCCTAGCTCGAAATAAAATTTAAATGAGAATATGCACACAAAGCAAAACCAACTAGTGACTTCAGAAAAGATAAAACCAAAAGAGTTTAGGTAATTTTAGCCAGAGAAAACCGATTCAATCCTGATTGTAGAAGGCATTAGTATATATCATTTCCACAAGCTGGTTTTATATACCCTCTATTTTTCTATATTTAGAGCAGGAATGTTGGGCTTCAGACCCACAACTTCAGTTTCAATAATAAAAATAATCTGCATAGTTTCCCCATCTTGTGACAATTACACCCCCCCCCCCCAAAAAAAAATTATTATTATATCGTACATCTAATTGTACTGTGGATCTTCCATTATGGTATTAGAAATCTTCATTGTCCTTATTTATTTAACATTAATGTTCAATAACATTTGGCACTTCATGTACATGGTTGCTGCACATGGAAAGCATTTTTAAAAACTGAGTGATTATGATCATTATTAACCTAGTGTACACATTTTATGCTACAATATGAATGTGGCTTTTCTAAGATATCTAGGGAAACATTAGTCCCTCAGCTCATCACACATTTAACAGTCCTGACTTGCAAGATAAGGGCATAATTATTTAGCAATTTATGGTATGTGATATTCCTCTCAATGTATTTGCATCTGTCATTATTATCCACATTCATAAATGAACAAATCAACCTAAATAAAAAAAATATCCATGGTACTTAATAATTACAGTCACATCAGCATAGAGCACCAACTATTTTACACATACTAACATTATCTCCATTTGTGAAGCAGCATATTTACCCTTTTTTAATTTGACATCAGATATTAAGACACTGTCCTTTAAAAATTTTAAGAGTACTTTATATCAAGAGCCAATCAAGACAGGAATGGCATGTTAAGTCATTTTTATTTACACTAACTATCAATGTATACTTATTTTCCTGGAGAAAGGGAAACTAATCCTGTACCTAAGATTTAGACCAACCCCTTTTTATTTTAACTGTATTAATTCTTAAAAAGAACGTGAATTACCCAAAAACAGTTCCCGCATCTTTAGAATTTATGATAGTCAATAAGATAAACAAACATTAAACCTTGAGGCACCTACAGGTATCTTTTTCATTTACGCTAACAAATATTACATTGAAGTAGGAGCCCAAAAGTTCATTTCTCTTAATGATGAAGGTTTTGGCCTTTGCCGACGTTTACCTGTGACTGGCTTCAAGTTAGGATCTAATGACTGAGCAGTATTGATCCCATTTTCCATTTGAAGTGTCTTTATAGTAGATGATGAGGAGAGAGATACTTCAGTTGCTTCTTCTGCCATTTCTGGCAGTAAGTTGGAGCTTTGCTGAGAGCCTGGGAAAGATTTTGTGCAGAAATAGCTGTGAAGTGAGGTTTTATTAGATTTTTCCATTACAACTCCCATTACTTTGCGTGTTTGCTGTGGTGATTGGCGTGGAGATGGCAAAGGAGTTGTATAGGGAGTGTTATGTGGAGAAGGCTGACGAGCAACTTCTGGACTTGTTGCAATGGGAATTAAATTAACCTTTCCCACAAGGTTTATTTTATTCTCTTCAATTTTGTTTATGGTGGAACATCCATCAAATAGAGAAGGCTCTGTCTTCCTAGAAATATCTTTGCATATTTTCTCAACTGAAGCAGTGGTGGTGGTGGTTGCAAGCTCTTTCTGTGCAGACTGCTGGTGTAATTGAGTAGACTCATTAACTACTAAGCTATCACCACCTCCACAAGAAGACTTAGAATCTGCAAAACAAAGAATTCACTGATAAAATACTTTCTTAAACCAAGATTAAACTACAGTGGTGCATTAATCCGTGGTCACTAAGGCCCACTAATTCAAAACTCTCGTCACCAAAAACTTTGCTGTAATGGAAGAATCTGACCTTAAACATTCTACTAATTGCATTTATACAGTACATACACAAATTTTATAAAGAGAAAAAGTAAAACAAGAAATTATATGGCATGACACCTACACTTGTCTGTTTTGTACTCTTCAATGTTTCGTCACCACATGCAACCCCTCTTATTATTACAATCATAACTAAGCATCAAACCCACAAGTGTCAACCCCCTGTCCTAGAGTCAAGTATTTTGCAGTGAAGTGGTTGTAAAACTGACCAGCTACTACAGACTATAGCAGACTGGAAACCTTTGAGACAAGGTTTTGCTTAGACACCAAGCTTTCTCAAGCCAACAGTAAATGGTAAGAATAGCTACACAGTAGCTAGTACGGACATCTCAAATTATATCCAAAATTCTTTTATATGGCTCCTGATTCACTATTAAGGCATCTGCACACCACCCACCCACTTTCAATTTACATCCTCCACGAGCTCTGCATCTCTCCCTATTATGTCTGGAAATTTTCCAAAGTTGCAAGTGTTTTAAAGTTATTGCATATTTTATATAAACTATTTTTGTGTTACAATGACATCTAAGGGTATTTGTAATAAAAAGAGGAGTCTTAAGGCTCTTATTTTATGTGCAAACTTAGAAATAATTGAACTCAGTGAGTAAGGTATGTCAGTGGCTGCAATAGTACTGAGATACTACTGATAATTGTACTTACCTAAATAAACTAATACTGTGCTGGCATGCAGGTACATTAAAATCACTATCTGACATTGTTACAAAGTAGGAGTAGCTACACCAGGCAAGGAAGCAGCTAAGAATGTCTCACTAGTGTTGAAGATGCAATAACAACTCTGGAGAGCTTTAAATGTTGTATATTACATTATAGACATTTTACACCCCCAGTAATACTATATATACACAGTTTCTCTGGTGTTGTACTAGAGAAAACAATTCTTGCCATCACTCCTACAAGCTGCCCAGCTACCGTACCTCACATACATGTTAATTTGTTGTACTATGATTGTATGTGTTTTGTTTATATGGTATGTAGCATGTTTCGTATATAATTTTGAAAAAAGTCATGCATGGATTAATAAAGAAACATGCTACATATTATAAACAAAATACATACAATCATAGTAAAACAAATTAACATATGTGAGGTGTGGTAGCTGGGTGGCTTGTAGGAGTGATGGCAAGAATTATGTTTTCTCTAGTACAACACCAGAGAAACTCTGTATAATAATACGGGGAGGGGGGGGGGCCTGTAGAAAAACATTCCTTTCGCATGCCTTCATTTACAGCACCATTTGCGCTAAAAAATGTGATTCCGTTATATATTTTACCGCACCAATGTGAAGACAACTTGTACACAACATAAGGTGTTTGTATTGCAGAGAAAAAGCTGCACAAACACATGCACAATGCCACATGAATGCGTATCAACAGCTAGTGGATACGCATGAAATACAGCCTCTCCTTACTTAACGACGGAGCTCCATTCCAAGACAATGTCAGTAAACTAATTCATCGCTAAGCAAGGAGTATACTATAATGGTAGTGGGTTTGTGTCAACTGTCTTTGATATTGTTTTTATGTCACCTTTGAATCATTTATAACATTATTAGTACAGTGGACCCCCGACTTATGATCAGCTCCCAACTTAAACAATTATGCAGGTGTATTTTTGCAAGTGCTTTTTGTAAGTGTATTTTTGGGGGTCTGAAACGGACTAATCGAATTTACAATATTCCTTATGGGAGCAAATTCATTCAGTAACAGCACCCGAACAGCCTTCTGGAACGAATTAATATCTTAAGTCGGGGGTCCACTGTATATTTTTGAATGTTTATACAGAAGTGTACTGCATATTGTAATAAACAAATAGAGAAATCAGCTCTAATATACATTACAGCCTCTCCTCACGGAGCAACGTACTCGTTTACCGATGACTCGGACTTACGATGGGCTCTGACCAGTATGCATATCTAAATAATGTATATTAGAGCTGATTTCTTCTATTCTGTTTATTACAATATACAGTACACTACTGTACAAACATTTAAAAATATACTAGAAATGTTATAAATGGTGCAAAGGTAACATTAAAACTATCAAAGATGGATGACAAGCTCACTACCATTACAGTATGCTCCTCACTTAGCGACGAACTGGTTTACCGATGTAGTCTTAGGAACGGACCTCCATCATAAAGTGAGGAGAGGCTGTATTGAATGTACATACTGGTCAGAGCCCACAACTCCTAATCATCGGTAAATGAGTACATCACTAAGTGAGGAGAAGCTGTATATAGATATCTGACCTCTCACCCAAAACAATAACACCATATACACATTTGTAAAGCACCCTTTCTTAGTGTTTCATAATAATTATAATTTTTTTTTTTCAACAAGTCGGCAGTCTCCCACCGAGGCAGGGTGACCCAAAAAAGAAAGAAAATCCCCAAAAAGAAAATAATTTCATCATCATTCAGCACTTTCACCACACTCGCACATTATCACTGTTTTTGCAGAGGTGCTCAGAATACAACAGTTTAGAAGCATATACGTATAAAGATACACAACATATCCCTCCAAACTGCCAATATCCCAAACCCCTCCTTTAAAGTGCAGGCATTGTACTCCCCATTTCCAGGACTCAAGTCCGACTATATGAAAATAACCGGTTTCCCTGAATCCCTTCACTAAATATTACCCTGCTCACACTCCAACAGATCATCAGGTCCCAAGTACCATTCGTCTCCATTCACTCCTATCTAGCACACTCACGCACGCTTGCTGGATGTCCAAGCCCCTCGCCCACAAAACCTCCTTTACCCCCTCTCTCCAACCAGTGAACACTAAAGTTTTAAAGAAACAACCTTATTGCTAACATGGAAAAACTTTCTTATGGGGACAGTCCCATAGTCCTATGGCTTTAACCCTTTCAGGGTCCGTCCCGTAGATCTACAGCTTTACATTCAGGGTCCAAACCGTAGATCTACGTCATGAGCTCAGCTCACTCTGATAAACTGTGAGTGGTACATTTGGGCCTAGATATGAGAGAATACATCTATGTGGTTTGTGTGCACCACATAAAACAGATCCTGCAGCACACTGTACAATGTGAGAAAAAAAACTGAAATCATGATTTTTCGATTAAAACAGCGACTTCGCAGTGTTTTTTCGTATGTTTTTTATAGTTGTATTTGCAATTTCTTGGTCTCATTTGATAGAATGGAAGACATATTACAGAAATAGAGATGATTTTGATTGGTTTTAGCACTGGAAATGGCTTGAAACTGAGTTCAAAGTAGCAGAAATGTTAATGTTTTGCCGATATTCAAGAGTAAACAAACGACCTCACACGTCTAATACACGCCAGCTAGTGGGTCTAATATACATTCACAAATATAGTGATGATATTTATACAATTATTACAGTATTGCATAACAGTAAATCTTCTATTTTTTGGTGTGAATAAAAATTCATTATGTGAATAAAAAATCAAAATGGAATTTACTTGTAAAGCCTCAAAACATAACTAATGAACAGAGGAAATGTTAGTTTAGTTCCAGGAATACCTACATTGTTTATTCTGGACCCTATTTTGAAATTGGAATATTTTGAACTATGTTAAATTGGCCAAATTAACAATTTCCGATCACTTTAATTTGTAGTTAAAACAGTTGACTCGGCGATTTCTTGTGCTCATTCGATAGAATAGAAGTAATACTAGTGAAATAGCTAAGAATTTGGTTGACTGGAATAATGTAATTGGCCTAAAATGGGAGTCAAAGTCGGAAAAATCGCCAATTCGTAAATATCGCTGACACATCAAAATTTGCGAGAGCATAATTTTGTCAATTTTCCATCAAATTTCGTACTTTTTGTTTTATTACCTTCACAAAAAGATTCTCTACCATTTCATAAGAAAAATAACAAATGTTTTTTTTTTGAAAATTCTTGGACACTGGGGCACCACTTCAGATTTGGGCCTTGGACCCTGAAGGGGTTAAAGCCTGGGTTGGTCCTGTTGTTCTAGGCAAAAATCCTCGACTTTAAATTTAATGGGAAAAAAGCTTTTAGGCTTACACACGAGAGAATGGGTCTACATGGTCAGTGTGCGCAGTATACAAAAAATTGGGGTGCCCACATTGGGAACACCATCTTGATACACTTTGTTCACCATGCCTCACAGTAAGAAAAACCTCACCCCCTACCAAATTGGGAATCTCCTCTTCCAAAGTAACTGTCTAACATGGATGGAGGTGGAAGTGAAGATAAATTTTATGATTTTTGAGGAATTTGTGACCAAAGCAATTCATCAAAGCCTAAGGAAGCGATACGTCCCATATTGACCCCAAGAATCACTGGGTGACTAGATGAAGCCACACAGTGGCTTCATCAGTCCATACAAAATGTGAAAAAACAAAAAAGTGCATTACATGTCACCACGTAGACAGACACACGTGTCAGTACCTTGGTCCACCACCATGCTCTACTGAACAATTATGTCATGTCACTCCATTTGAGGCGACAGGTGTAGATTATACGTCTGCATACATTTGTCTGTTTACCTGTGCTACAACTAGGGTGATGCATCTAGATGTAGCCACTGACATGTCTTCTGAAACCTTTATTAAACTCAACTAAAATGTAAGAGAATCTTTCTGAAAGTAATAAAACAAAGTACAAAATTTAATGGGAAACTGACGAAATTACACTTTTCCGAATTTTGCCATGTTGGTGATTTTAAGCATTGGCAATTTTGTTCAATTTGAGCCCAATTTTAAGCCAATTCCACTGGTCCAGTTGATCAAATTCTCAGCTATTTCACTACAACACCTTCCATTCTATTGACTGAGTACAAGAATCTGCCCATTTAAGTATTTACTCTACCCAATAAAGTGATCAGAAATTGCTAATTTCACACAAAATTCAAGAAACGCCAATTTCAAAGTAGGGTCAGGAATAAATAATGCAGACATTCCTGACACTAAAATAACATTTTCTGTTCATTAGTCACATCTCCAGGCCACTCTTATGTTACACTTGCTTTCCATTTTGAATATTTATTCAAACAAAAAACAGAAGATTTACTGTTATGCAGACTACTGCATTATTATAATAATTGTATAAATAATCTCAGTGCATACCTAAATGCACATTAGACTGGCCAGTTGGACACACATGGGACAAGTGATGTCACTTGTGTACTCTGGAATATCGGCAAAAATCAAACATTTCCATTACCGAGTTTAATTTCAAGCTACTTTAGGGTGGACCAAAAAGAAAATTAAAACTTATCTTTTTCTATACAAATAACCTGCACATAGAAGAGAGGAGCTTACGACGACGTTTTGGTCCGATTTGGACCATTTACAAAGTCACACTAACGAGAAGTAGAGCAGGACGGGTATATATAGGCAGGAAGTGGTGGTAGTAGTAGTAGTGGCGAAGGTGGAAGGAAGAAGTGGTGGGGAAGTAAGGAGGAGGAGCCAGTCAAATACTAAGAAAGGGGAGCACTGCAAGGGAGCTATGTGCCCACAGAGGGAGAGCAAGAGCACAGAGGTGGGTGGGGGGGGATAAAATAAATAATGAAGGAACAGAAACACAAGGCAGAATAAAGACAACCCAGAAGAGAAAAAAGAAGAGGAAAGGGAAAGAGGAAGAAGAAAAAGGAGGAATCAGGTTAAGTCACGGGTGTTCTGAAGTTAGGAGCATTTTACAATGTAGTGGGAGAGGAAGGCATCTACAGAGACAAGGAAAGTTGTGTATTAGGGAGGATTTGACCAGATGGTGACTACTACTACCACTACTACCACCACCACCACCACTTCCCGCCTATATATACCCCGTCCTGCTCTACTTCTCATTAGCGAGACTTTGTAAATGGTCCAAGTCGGACCGAAACATTGTCGTAAGCTCCTCTCTTCTATGTGCAGGTTATTTGTGTATCATTCCAGTTACGGTATTGTGCCTATTTTTGTCATCTTTTCAGAAATTAAATACAGCCTCTTCTCACATCAATATAGACATTTTCATTAATCCATCTATTTTCTTCAAAATTATACAAGAAACAAGTTACATAACATATAAACTTATGTTTATATACAAAAAAAAAGGTGTGGTAACCGGGCGGAGGGAAAACATTACGTCACTCCCCTTAATACATAATGCTTTTGTTTACAAATCTCAGCGTGAATTATTCATTACTTCTCCATTTGTTTATGATAGTATCTAAAGGTAGTTAATAGAAACAATTAAGCTCAGTGAACATGGTACGTTGATGGTAATAATGTGTCTCTGGGTCACATTAAATATCGTGTAGCTATGTAAGTAGGTGTAGGTATGTAGCCCAAGCAGACTACATACCTACATTATTATTGTAACTGATAATTATATGTATGTGTACCTGTACCTAAGTAGACTTACACAGTGTGCTGGCATGCAGGTACACATTAAAATCACTAAGAGTGTCTTATCAGTTTTGAAGATGCCATATTAACCCTTTCAGGGTTTAGGCCGTACTAGTACGGCTTACACACCAGTGTCCATGACGTAATAGTACACAAATTCTAGTGTCTTCAAATCTAGTAAGAGAAAGCTGGTAGGCCTACATATGAAAGAATGGGTCTATGTGGTCAGTGTGCACAGAATAAAAATCCTGCAGCACAAAGTGCGTAATAAGAAAAAAAACTTTGACAGTGTTTTTGGATTAAAACAGCGACTTTGCACTATATTTTCGTATGGTATTTATGGTTCTATTCTAGTTTTCCTGGTCTCATTTTATAGAATGGAAGACATATTACAGAAATTGAGATGACTTTGACTGGTTTTACAATGAAAAGTACCTTGAAATTGAGCTCAAAGTAGCAGAAATGTTCGATTTTTACCAAAGTTCAAAAGTAAACAAATCATGCTAAGCGTCCAATACACATCAACTGGCGAGTCTAATATTCTTTCACAAGTGCGCTGATATTATTTATACCATTTCTACACTAATGCAGTAGTCTGCGTAACAGTAAATCTTATTTTTTTTTGCGAGAATAAAAATTCAAAGTGGAAAGTAAAAGAAGAGGGGCCTGGGGACGTGACTAATGAGCAGAGAAAATGTTATTTTAGTGCCAGGAATGTCTTTCTTGTTTATTCTGGACCCTATTTAGAAATTGGCATCTTTTGAAATTTGTGTGAAATTGGCAAAATTGCTAAATTCTGACCACTGTATTGGATAGTTGAAATCGGTAAATTGGTGGTTTCTTGTACTCATTCGATAGAAAAAATAGAGTTCATGGGAAATAGTTATGATTTTTGTTGACTAGTACATTGGAATTAGCCGAAAATATGGCTCAAAGTGGGCAAAATTGCCGATGCATAAACATTGTCGAGACCGCTAACTTCGCGAAAGCATAATTCCGTACGTTTTCCATCAAATTTCATACATTTGGTGTCATTATGATCGGGAAAAGATTATCTTTTCATAAGAAATTTTTTTTTTTTTTTTAAATTTGGGGGACCCTGAGAACAAGTCTCAGAGGGCCTGTGGACCCTGAAAGGGTTAATAATGATGATAATAACACAATCACTCTAAGGAGCATTAAATATCGTATAAAACATTAATAAAGACATTTTGCTTAATCCATCTAAATACACCCCACAGTAGAATAAATTAACATAAATATGAGATGTGGTATACCTGGTAAAGTGTAAGGTAGAGTTGTTATTGAAAGAATTAAGAGTATGATGGAGAATAGGACAGCAGATGAACAAGGAGGCTTTAGAAAAGGTAGGAGGTGTGTAGACCAGGTGTTTACAGTGAAACATGTAAGTGAACAGTACAGTGGACCCCCGGTTTACGATATTATTTCATTCCAGAAGTATGTTCAGGTGCCATTACTGAACGAATTTGTTCCCATAAGGAATATTGTGAATTAGATTAGTCAATTTCAGACCCCCAAACATACACGTACAAACGCACTTACATAAATACACTTACATAACTGGTCGCATTGGGAGCTGATCGTAAACCGGGGGTCCACTGTATTTAGACAAGGCTAAAGGTTTTTGTGGCATTTATGGATTTGGAAAAGGCGTATGACAGGGTGGATAGGGGGGCAATGTGGCAGATGTTGCAGGTGTATGGTGTAGGAGGTAGGTTACTGAAAGCAGTGAAGAGTTTTTACGAGGATAGCGAGGCTCAAGTTAAAGTGTGTAGGAAAGAGGGAGATTATTTCCCAGTAAAAGTAGGCCTTAGACAAGGATGTGTGATGTCACCATGGTTGTTCAATATATTTATAGATAGGGTTGTAAGAGAAGTAAATGCGAGGGTCTTGGCAAGAGGTGTGGAGTTAAAATTTAAAGAATCACACAAAATGGGAGTTGTCACAGTTGCTCTTTGCTGATGACACTGTGCTCTTGGGTGATTCTGAAGAGAAGTTGCAGAGGTTGGTGGATGAATTTGGTAGGGTGTGTAAAAGAAGAAAATTGAAAGTGAATACAGGAAAGAGTAAGGTTATGAGGATAAAAAGATTATGTGATGAAAGATTGGATATCAGATTGGAGGGAGAGAGTATGGAGGAGATGAATGTATTCAGATATCTGGGAGTGGACATGTCAGTGGATGGGTCTATGAAAGATGAGGTGAATCATAGAATTGATGAGGGGAAAAGGGTGAGCGGTGCACTTAGGAGTCTGTGGAGACAAAGAACTTTGTCCTTGGAAGTAAAGAGGGGAATGTATGAGAGTATAGTTTTACCAACGCTCCTGTATGGGTGCGAAGCATGGGTGATGAATGTTGCAGCGAGGAGAAAGGTGGAGGCAGTGGAGATGTCATGTCTGAGGGCAATGTGTGGTGTGAATATAATGCAGAGAATTCGTAGTTTGGAAGTTAGGAGGTGGTGCGGGATTGCCAAAACTGTTGTCCAGAGGGCTGAGGAAGGGTTGTTGAGGTGGTTCGGAGGGGTTGGGATGGCTGCCCTTCCTGGCTACCCATACTTCCCAACCTGACCTCATAAATAAAACTCGCCTCTCACCCTACATTAAGACTACAAATATTTTAAGGTAATTAATGAGTGTACTATATAGTACACTCATAGTAGGTTGGTAGACAGCAACCACCCAGGGAAGTACTACCGTCCTGCCAGATGACTGTGAAACAAAAACCTGTAACTGTTTTGCATGATGGTAGGATTGCTGGTTTTTCTTTTTCTGTCTCATAAACACGCTAGATAACAGGGATATCTTGCTACTCCTACTTACACTTTGGTCACACTTCACAGACACGCACATGCATATATATATATATACATACATCTAGGTTTTTCTCCTTATTCTAAATAGCTCTTGTTCTTTTTTATTTCTTCTATTGTCCATGGGGAAGTGGAAAAGAATCTTTCCTCCGTAAGCCATGCGTGTCGTATGAGGCGACTAAAATGCCGGGAGCAATGGGCTAGTAACCCCTTCTCCTGTATACATTTACTAAAAAAGAGAAGAAGAAAAACTTTATAAAACTGGGTTGTTTAAATGTGCGTGGATGTAGTGCAGATGACAAGAAACAGATGATTGCTGATGTTATGAATGAAAAGAAGTTGGATGTCCTGGCTCTAAGCGAAACAAAGCTGAAGGGGGTAGGAGAGTTTCAGTGGGGGGAAATAAATGGGATTAAATCTGGAGTATCTGAGAGAGTTAGAGCAAAGGAAGGGGTAGCAGTAATGTTAAATGATCAGTTATGGAAGGAGAAAAGAGAATATGAATGTGTAAATTCGAGAATTATTTTTTTATTTTTTTTTTTTTTTTTTTTATTATCACACCGGCCGATTCCCACCAAGGCAGGGTGGCCCGAAAAAGAAAAACTTTCACCATCATTCACTCCATCACTGTCTTGCCAGAAGGGTGCTTTACACTACAGTTTTTAAACTGCAACATTAACACCCCTCCTTCAGAGTGCAGGCACTGTACTTCCCATCTCCAGAACTCAAGTCCGGCCTGCCGGTTTCCCTGAATCCCTTCATAAATGTTACTTTGCTCACACTCCAACAGCACGTCAAGTATTAAAAACCATTTGTCTCCATTCACTCCTATCAAACACGCTCACGCATGCCTGCTGGAAGTCCAAGCCCCTCGCACACAAAACCTCCTTTACCCCCTCCCTCCAACCCTTCCTAGGCCGACCCCTACCCCGCCTTCCTTCCACTACAGACTGATACACTCTTGAAGTCATTCTGTTTCGCTCCATTCTCTCTACATGTCCGAACCACCTCAACAACCCTTCCTCAGCCCTCTGGACAACAGTTTTGGTAATCCCGCACCTCCTCCTAACTTCCAAACTACTAATTCTCTGCATTATATTCACACCACACATTGCCCTCAGACATGACATCTCCACTGCCTCCAGCCTTCTCCTCGCTGCAACATTCATCACCCACGCTTCACACCCATATAAGAGCGTTGGTAAAACTATACTCTCATACATTCCCCTCTTTGCCTCCAAGGACAAAGTTCTTTGTCTCCACAGACTCCTAAGTGCACCACTCACTCTTTTTCCCTCATCAATTCTATGATTCACCTCATCTTTCATAGACCCATCCGCTGACACGTCCACTCCCAAATATCTGAATACGTTCACCTCCTCCATACTCTCTCCCTCCAATCTGATATTCAATCTTTCATCACCTAATCTTTTTGTTATCCTCATAACCTTACTCTTTCCTGTATTCACCTTTAATTTTCTTCTTTTGCACACCCTACCAAATTCATCCACCAATCTCTGCAACTTCTCTTCAGAATCTCCCAAGAGCACAGTGTCATCAGCAAAGAGCACCTGTGACAACTCCCACTTTGTGTGTGATTCTTTATCTTTTAACTCCACGCCTCTTGCCAAGACCCTCGCATTTACTTCTCTTACAACCCCATCTATAAATATATTAAACAACCACGGTGACATCACACATCCTTGTCTAAGGCCTACTTTTACTGGGAAAAAATTTCCCTCTTTCCTACATACTCTAACTTGAGCCTCACTATCCTCGTAAAAACTCTTCACTGCTTTCAGTAACCTACCTCCTACACCATACACTTGCAACATCTGCCACATTGCCCCCCTATCCACCCTGTCATACGCCTTTTCCAAATCCATAAATGCCACAAAGACCTCTTTAGCCTTATCTAAATACTGTTCACTTATATGTTTCACTGTAAACACCTGGTCCACACACCCCCTACCTTTCCTAAAGCCTCCTTGTTCATCTGCTATCCTATTCTCCGTCTTACTCTTAATTCTTTCAATTATAACTCTACCATACACTTTACCAGGTACACTCAACAGACTTATCCCCCTATAATTTTTGCACTCTCTTTTATCCCCTTTGCCTTTATACAAAGGAACTATGCATGCTCTCTGCCAATCCCTAGGTACCTTACCCTCTTCCATACATTTATTAAATAATTGCACCAACCACTCCAAAACTATATCCCCACCTGCTTTTAACATTTCTATCTTTATCCCATCAATCCCGGCTGCCTTACCCCCTTTCATTTTACCTACTGCCTCACGAACTTCCCCCACACTCACAACTGGCTCTTCCTCACTCCTACAAGATGTTATTCCTCCTTGCCCTATACACGAAATCACAGCTTCCCTATCTTCATCAACATTTAACAATTCCTCAAAATATTCCTTCCATCTTCCCAATACCTCTAACTCTCCATTTAATAACTCTCCTCTCCTATTTTTAACTGACAAATCAATTTGTTCTCTAGGCTTTCTTAACTTGTTAATCTCACTCCAAAACTTTTTCTTATTTTCAACAAAATTTGTTGATAACATCTCACCCACTCTCTCATTTGCTCTCTTTTTACATTGCTTCACCACTCTCTTAACCTCTCTCTTTTTCTCCATATACTCTTCCCTCCTTGCATCACTTCTACTTTGTAAAAACTTCTCATATGCTAACTTTTTCTCCCTTACTACTCTCTTTACATCATCATTCCACCAATCGCTCCTCTTCCCTCCTGCACCCACTTTCCTGTAACCACAAACTTCTGCTGAACACTAACACTACATTTTTAAACCTACCCCATACCTCTTCGACCCCATTGCCTATGCTCTCATTAGCCCATCTATCCTCCAATAGCTGTTTATATCTTACCCTAACTGCCTCCTCTTTTAGTTTATAAACCTTCACCTCTCTCTTCCCTGATGCTTCTATTCTCCTTGTATCCCATCTACCTTTTACTCTCAGTGTAGCTACAACTAGAAAGTGATCTGATATATCTGTGGCCCCTCTATAAACATGTACATCCTGAAGTCTACTCAACAGTCTTTTATCTACCAATACATAATCCAACAAACTACTGTCATTTCGCCCTACATCATATCGTGTATACTTATTTATCCTCTTTTTCTTAAAATATGTATTACCTATAACTAAACCCCTTTCTATACAAAGTTCAATCAAAGGGCTCCCATTATCATTTACACCTGGCACCCCAAACTTACCTACCACACCCTCTCTAAAAGTTTCTCCTACTTTAGCATTCAAGTCCCCTACCACAATTACTCTCTCACTTGGTTCAAAGGCTCCTATACATTCACTTAACATCTCCCAAAATCTCTCTCTCTCCTCTGCATTCCTCTCTTCTCCAGGTGCATACACGCTTATTATGACCCACTTCTCGCATCCAACCTTTACTTTAATCCACATAATTCTTGAATTTACACATTCATATTCTCTTTTCTCCTTCCATAACTGATCATTTAACATTACTGCTACCCCTTCCTTTGCTCTAACTCTCTCAGATACTCCAGATTTAATCCCATTTATTTCCCCCCACTGAAACTCTCCTACCCCCTTCAGCTTTGTTTCGCTTAGGGCCAGGACATCCAACTTCTTTTCATTCATAACATCAGCAATCATCTGTTTCTTGTCATCCGCACTACATCCACGCACATTTAAGCAACCCAGTTTTATAAAGTTTTTCTTCTTCTCCTTTTTAGTAATTGTATACAGGAGAAGGGGTTACTAGCCCATTGCTCCCGGCATTTTAGTCGCCTCATACGACACGCATGGCTTACGGAGGAAAGATTCTTTTCCACTTCCCCATGGACAATAGAAGAAATAAAAAAGAACAAGAGCTATTTAGAAAAAGGAGAAAAACCTAGATGTATGTATATATATATATGCATGTGCGTGTCTGTGAAGTGTGACCAAAGTGTAAGTAGGAGTAGCAAGATATCCCTGTTATCTTAGCGTGTTTATGAGACAGAAAAAGAATTCGAGAATTATGTGGATTAAAGTAAAGGTTGGATGCGAGAAGTGGGTCATAATAAGCGTGTATGCACCTGGAGAAGAGAGGAATGCAGAGGAGAGAGAGAGATTTTGGGAGATGTTAAGTGAATGTATAGGAGCCTTTGAACCAAGTGAGAGAGTAATTGTGGTAGGGGACCTGAATGCTAAAGTAGGAGAAACTTTTAGAGAGGGTGTGGTAGGTAAGTTTGGGGTGCCAGGTGTAAATGATAATGGGAGCCCTTTGATTGAACTTTGTATAGAAAGGGGTTTAGTTATAGGTAATACATATTTTAAGAAAAAGAGGATAAATAAGTATACACGATATGATGTGGGGCGAAATGACAGTAGTTTGTTGGATTATGTATTGGTAGATAAAAGACTGTTGAGTAGACTTCAGGATGTACATGTTTATCGAGGGGCCACAGATATATCAGATCACTTTCTAGTTGTAGCTACACTGAGAGTAAAAGGTAGATGGGATACAAGGAGAATAGAAGCATCAGGGAAGAGAGAGGTGAAGGTTTATAAACTAAAAGAGGAGGCAGTTAGGGTAAGATATAAACAGCTATTGGAGGATAGATGGGCTAATGAGAGCATAGGCAATGGGGTCGAAGAGGTATGGGGTAGGTTTAAAAATGTAGTGTTAGAGTGTTCAGCAGAAGTTTGTGGTTACAGGAAAGTGGGTGCAGGAGGGAAGAGGAGCGATTGGTGGAATGATGATGTAAAGAGAGTAGTAAGGGAGAAAAAGTTAGCATATGAGAAGTTTTTACAAAGTAGAAGTGATGCAAGGAGGGAAGAGTATATGGAGAAAAAGAGAGAGGTTAAGAGAGTGGTGAAGCAATGTAAAAAGAGAGCAAATGAGAGAGTGGGTGAGCTGTTATCAACAAATTTTGTTGAAAATAAGAAAAAGTTTTGGAGTGAGATTAACAAGTTAAGGAAGCCTAGAGAACAAATGGATTTGTCAGTTAAAAATAGGAGAGGAGAGTTATTAAATGGAGAGTTAGAGGTATTGGGAAGATGGAGGGAATATTTTGAGGAATTGTTAAATGTTGATGAAGATAGGGAAGCTGTGATTTCGTGTATAGGGCAAGGAGGAATAACATCTTGTAGGAGTGAGGAAGAGCCAGTTGTGAGTGTGGGGGAAGTTCGTGAGGCAGTAGGTAAAATGAAAGGGGGTAAGGCAGCCGGGATTGATGGGATAAAGATAGAAATGTTAAAAGCAGGTGGGGATATAGTTTTGGAGTGGTTGGTGCAATTATTTAATAAATGTATGGAAGAGGGTAAGGTACCTAGGGATTGGCAGAGAGCATGCATAGTTCCTTTGTATAAAGGCAAAGGGGATAAAAGAGAGTGCAAAAATTATAGGGGGATAAGTCTGTTGAGTGTACCTGGTAAAGTGTATGGTAGAGTTATAATTGAAAGAATTAAGAGTAAGACGGAGAATAGGATAGCAGATGAACAAGGAGGCTTTAGGAAAGGTAGGGGGTGTGTGGACCAGGTGTTTACAGTGAAACATATAAGTGAACAGTATTTAGATAAGGCTAAAGAGGTCTTTGTGGCATTTATGGATTTGGAAAAGGCGTATGACAGGGTGGATAGGGGGGCAATGTGGCAGATGTTGCAAGTGTATGGTGTAGGAGGTAGGTTACTGAAAGCAGTGAAGAGTTTTTACGAGGATAGTGAGGCTCAAGTTAGAGTATGTAGAAAAGAGGGAAATTTTTTCCCAGTAAAAGTAGGCCTTAGACAAGGATGTGTGATGTCACCGTGGTTGTTTAATATATTTATAGATGGGGTTGTAAGAGAAGTAAATGCGAGGGTCTTGGCAAGAGGCGTGGAGTTAAAAGATAAAGAATCACACACAGGGTGGGAGTTGTCACAGCTGCTCTTTGCTGATGACACTGTGCTCTTGGGAGATTCTGAAGAGAAGCTGCAGAGATTGGTGGATGAATTTGGTAGGGTGTGCAAAAGAAGAAAATTAAAGGTGAATACAGGAAAGAGTAAGGTTATGAGGATAACAAAAAGATTAGGTGATGAAAGATTGAATATCAGATTGGAGGGAGAGAGTATGGAGGAGGTGAACGTATTCAGATATTTGGGAGTGGACGTGTCAGCGGATGGGTCTATGAAAGATGAGGTGAATCATAGAATTGATGAGGGAAAAAGAGTGAGTGGTGCACTTAGGAGTCTGTGGAGACAGAGAACTTTGTCCTTGGAGGCAAAGAGGGGAATGTATGAGAGTATAGTTTTACCAACGCTCTTATATGGGTGTGAAGCATGGGTGATGAATGTTGCAGCGAGGAGAAGGCTGGAGGCAGTGGAGATGTCATGTCTGAGGGCAATGTGTGGTGTGAATATAATGCAGAGAATTCGTAGTTTGGAAGTTAGGAGGAGGTGCGGGATTACCAAAACTGTTGTCCAGAGGGCTGAGGAAGGGTTGTTGAGGTGGTTCGGACATGTAGAGAGAATGGAGCGAAACAGAATAACTTCAAGAGTGTATCAGTCTGTAGTGGAAGGAAGGCGGGGTAGGGGTCGGCCTAGGAAGGGTTGGAGGGAGGGGGTAAAGGAGGTTTTGTGTGCGAGGGGCTTGGACTTCCAGCAGGCATGCGTGAGCGTGTTTGATAGGAGTGAATGGAGACAAATGGTTTTTAATACTTGACGTGCTGTTGGAGTGTGAGCAAAGTAACATTTATGAAGGGATTCAGGGAAACCGGCAGGCCGGACTTGAGTCCTGGAGATGGGAAGTACAGTGCCTGCACTCTGAAGGAGGGGTGTTAATGTTGCAGTTTAAAAACTGTAGTGTAAAGCACCCTTCTGGCAAGACAGTGATGGAGTGAATGATGGTGAAAGTTTTTCTTTTTCGGGCCACCCTGCCTTGGTGGGAATCGGCCAGTGTGATAATAATAAAAATAAAAAATAACTATATAGTATGCATTTTATTGCTCTAGGGAGCTTAATGTCATAGTAGGTATAAGCAGCCAGGCAGGATGCCATACCTCCCACATGATTTTCTACAAATAAGTACTTTTCACCTCTCACCCTACATTAAGACCATTAAGACTACAAATATTTTAAGGTAAGTAATATGTGTACTGTATATGCATTTTATCGTTCTAGGGAGCTTTTAGTATTGTTGTATACTATGTGTGGGTGGGGTGGCCAGGAGGGCTACCACACCTGACTTCTTAAGAGTAAATACTACTCACCTTTTGCCCTACATTAAGACTACAAATATTTTGAGGTAAATAATGAATGTACTGTGTGTGTATTATACTTTTTAATGCCTAGTTCTATTGCTAACTTAATATATGTTAGTGTAAACTTGTTATCTGGCATTTATACACATTTATAAATGGAAAAAATGGAGTTCTGCTTTCCAGCAGTAGCCTGGAACCTAACCTGCCAAATAAGTGGGGCCCTACTGTACATTAATTAGGTATGCATACTGGACAGAGCCCGTTGTTCATTCGAGTTGTCGGTAAATGAGTACATCACTAAGTGAGGAAAGGTTATAATGTATACAGGAGAAGAGGTTACTAGCCCTTGCTCTTGGCATTTTAAATGCCTCTTACGACATGCATGGTTACACCATTTTAAATCAAAAATACTTTTTTTTTTTTTTTTTTTAACTCGTGCACTGCGTGCTGCAGGATTTTTTTTATATGGTACACATTTACCACGTAGACCCATTCTGTCATATCTAGGCCCAGATTTACTGCTCACTGCTTAACTGAGTAAGCCGAGTTCATGGCGCTGTACTACAGGATCAACACTGGCTTCAAAGCCATGATATAACAGGACCAACCCAGAAATGGTTAAGGGTTTTACTGGGGGTTTCTTGACATCATTTAATAGAACAGAAGACGTACTACTGAAAGAGATGATTTTGTTTGGTTTCAGGACCAGAAGTAGCTTTAAATTGGGCTCAAAGTAGCCAAAAATATTTAAATTTTGAAGATGTTTCCCCGAGGACAGTTAAAGCCCCTAACAGCCCCTTCCCTCAGTCTTTTATGGTTTTTTAATAGGTCTGATTTATTGTTGGGAAACCATAATCCATGACCAATCATTTCTGATTAGATTTTACTATCTAGAAATAAATCTTCCATTTTTGTGTGATTATGAATTCAAAATGAAAGGCAAGATGTAACAGAGGAGAGGCCTGGAGAAGTGATAAATGACCAAAGGAAATGTTTTGGCACCAGGATATCTACACTTTATTTTGCACTTTAGTTGTAATAGTTAAATTGGCAGTTTCTTGTGCTCAGTCAGTAGAACAGAAGACTTTCTAGCAAAATAACTAAGAATTGGGTTGAATAGAATTAACTTAAAATAAAGTCGGTGAAATCACCGATGTGTAAGCTGCACCCAGACTACTAGCTTGTGCCTGCCCAATTCTAAGTTTTAGATCAAATTCTGTAAATAACAAATAAAGGCACAATACCGTGACTGGAACAATACATAAATAACCCACACATAGAAGAGAGGAGCTTATGACGGCATTTCGGTCTGACTTGGACCATTTACAAGTTACACTAATGAAAAGGAGACCAGGATGGGTATATATATATAGGCGGCGGCGGCGGCGGGTGGTGGTGGAGGTGGAAGGAAGTAGTGGGGAGGTAATAAGAGTAGGAGGGGCCAGTCAAATACTAAGAAAGAGGAGCACTGCAAGAGAGCTAGGTGCCCACAGAGGGTAAGAGCAAGAACACCGAAGGGGGGGGGAACAAATAAATAAATAAAGAAGGAACAAATACACAGGGCAAAAAAGACAACCTAAAGGAGAAAAAGGAAAGAGGAAAGGGGAAGAGGGAGAAGAAGAAAAAAAGGAGGAATCAGGAATCATGGTACAAGTAAGAGTGAATGTACAACAGTGTGATAAAAGTGTATTCTAAGAACACAAACATTTACATTCTTTTTATACAAAGCTTCACACAGTTCTTTCCAGCAGACACTAACTCAGCATTAACTATAGGTTAGGTCACGAGTGTTCTGAAGTTTGCAGCATTTTACAACGTAGTGGAAGAGGAAGGCATCTACAGAGACAAAGCCAGGACTAAGATTCATAAAAGGAAACTTATGTATTAGGGAGGATTCAACCAGACAGCAACTGTTGAAGTTGGAAGTAGGGAAGACAGTTTTAGCAGAAGACCAGTCAATAGGATGGCTGTGATCTCTGATGACAGAAAGGAGCATTGTTAGTGTCGGCAAGCCTAACACTATTTTTGTGCTCCCAAAGTCTGTCAGAAAGGGAGCGGCCAGTTTCTCCAAAGTATTGAAGAGGACAGGAGGAGCAAGAAATAGAGTAGACACCAGGAGCATCTGTCGAGGGAGGAGAGGTATGAACGAGATTAGTGCGAAGAGTGTTAGTCTGGCAGAAAGTAAGTTTGATGTCTAAGGAACAGAGAGAGTTGTTGAGATTAGAAAGACTGGAGATGTAGGGAAGGCAGAGGACAGAAGAGTTCCCAGGAGTAGAGTTTGGGAGAGAAGAAATTACGTCAAGCACGTGAGAAGGCAGAGTCTATGAAATGGGAAGGGTAGCCAAGATGGGAAAATGAATTATGAAGAGTGGAAATTTCTACTACCACCTCCTGCCTATATATACCCATCCTGCTCTCCTTTTCTTTAGTTTGACTTTGTAAATGGTCCAAGTCGGACTGAAACGTCGTCGTAAGCTCCTCTCTTCTATGTGCGGGTTATTTGTGTATCAAATTCTGTACTTTTGGTGTCATTATCTTCAAAAACAAAAACAAAAAAAAAAAAAACTGTACCATTTCATTTTAAAAAGTTCATTTCTGGAAAAAAATAAAAGTAAACACTGGGTGTAATATTAATTACAAGGGTCTAGACAGTGAAAGAATAAGATGCAAGAGGAAGAGCCAAGAAATGGTACAAGTAAGAGTGAATGTACAACAGTGTGATAAAAGTGTATTCTAAGAACACAAACATTTACATTCTTTTTATACAAGGCTTCACACAGTTCTTTCCAGCAGACACTAACTCAGCATTAACTATAGTCTTGAGTATTTCTAAATACAACAGCAGCCAACATAAGACCATAAGAAAGGAAGAACACTGCAGCAGGCCTATTGGCCCATACTAGGCAGAAAAACATGCTTCAATAAGGTAAAGTACACAGCATAAAAAAAATTTCCATGCACAAGACAGTATTAGAATTAGTTTCAAGATGAAAAATAAACTTCAAGGTTTCCAGCAGTAAATAATGTCTTAAAACAGTCTAGGGCACTTGTGGAAAAAAAAAAAAAAATGTTGTATTCCTTACAAAACAATATACATCACCACTAACCTCCTCCTAAGTTTAAAACAAGAAGTGGCTGAACATCACGAATTTCAGGTGTCACCTGCGGTGTTTCAGTCTTGGTGGAGAGTCCATCAGGGGTAATGACAAGTTTAGGTGCAGAGCTGATATTAGCAAAGTTTTCAGAAGAGCACACACCTATTATAGTGTTGCCATCTCTAACCTAGAATTACAGAAACAGTAAACTGTTAGTCTTGCCTAATTATTATCTGTCAAGAGGCGAGTAGACTGGCCGAGATCATTCAACAAGTCACCTGCAACTTAGACTCTGATCAATCAAAATATGGTATTCCAACTTGAGCAAAGTAGGTGTAAAATTTTTTATTATACTTCAGGAAAAATCTCTAGTAAACTATATTACACAAAATGCTGCGCATTAAAAAATGCTAGAAAATAATATCACATGTAAGGTACCTTTATACTCTTGTTACTTTATAGGATATAACTCATGTTATATAATGAAGCATTATCAAGAAATTTATTCAGGCATACACAAATACAATTACAGTGGTACCTAGAGTTTCGGACAGCTCCCAACTCGGACAATTATGCAAGTATTTTTGCAAGTGTTTTCGTAAGTGTATTTTTGGGGGTCTGAAACAGACTAATCTAATTTACGTAATTCCTTATGGGAACAAATTCGTTCGGTATTGGCACTAAAAGCCTTCTGGAACAAATTAAGTTCGCAACTCAAGGTACCACTGTACACAGATCATCATACATTGCAGCATATGTGTAGAGAACCTAGGATAACCCAAAAAAGTCAAAGTGACTTACAGTGGAACCCTGGTTTTCGTCTTTAATCCGTTCCAGAAGGTTGGCCGAAAACAGATTTGTACGAAAACTGAAGTAATATTTCCCACGAGAAATAATTAAATCAAATTAATCCGTTCCAGACACCCAAAAATATTAACAATACATTTTATAGAGAATAACTATAGTTTTACATACAGAAAACAATGAGAAATAAATATAAAGCAATAATGAAATGGATAAATGAACATTTAAAATACTGTTACCTTTCTTGAAGACTTGTTGGCTTATGGAAGACAGAGAGGAAGGAGGGGGTATCTCTACCACCATCCCAACCACTACCACCCTCTACCAAGATCACTCCCACCCCCCTACCACCATCACTCCCACCCCCCTACCACCATCACTCCCACCAACCTACCACCATCACTCCCACCAACCTACCACCATCACTCCCACCAACCTACCACCATCACTCCCACCAACCTACCACCATCACTCCCACCAACCTACCACCATCACTCCCACCAACCTACCACCATCACTCCCACCAACCTACCACCATCACTCCCACCAACCTACCACCAACCTACCACCATCACTCCCACCAACCTACCACCATCACTCCCACCAACCTACCACCATCACTCCCACCAACCTACCACCATCACTCCCACCAACCTACCACCATCACTCCCACCAACCTACCACCATCACTCCCACCAACCTACCACCATCACTCCCACCAACCTACCACCATCACTCCCACCAACCTACCACCATCACTCCCACCAACCTACCACCATCACTCCCACCAACCTACCACCATCACTCCCACCAACCTACCACCATCACTCCCACCAACCTACCACCATCACTCCCACCAACCTACCACCATCACTCCCACCAACCTACCACCATCACTCCCACCAACCTACCACCATCACTCCCACCAACCTACCACCATCACTCCGACCAACCTACCACCATCACTCCCACCAACCTACCACCATCACTCCCACCAACCTACACCATCACTCCCACCCCCCTACCACCATCACTCCCACCCCCCTACCACCATCACTCCCACCCCCCTACCACCATCACTCCCACCCCCCCTACCACCATCACTCCCACCCCCCTACCACCATCACTCCCACCCCCCTACCACCATCACTACCACCCTCTACAAGTAACAAAGGCAGACAGTCAAACTATGAGCAGCCATGTCCTGCCGGTGGGCGGACATGTCTGGTTTACCTGGAGTTTACCTGGAGAGAGTTCCGGGGGTCAACGCCCCCGCGGCCCGGTCTGTGACCAGGCCTCCTGGTGGATCAGAGCCTGATCAACCAGGCTGTTGCTGCTGGCTGCACGCAAACCAACGTACGAGCCACAGCCCGGCTGGTCAGGAACCGACTTTAGGTGCTTGTCCAGTGCCAGCTTGAAGACTGCCAGGGGTCTGTTGGTAATCCCCCTTATGTATGCTGGGAGGCAATTGAACAGTCTCGGGCCCCTGACACTTATTGTATGGTCTCTTAACGTGCTAGTGACACCCCTGCTTTTCATTGGGGGGATGTTGCATCGTCTGCCAACTCTTTTGCTTTCGTAGTGAGTGATTTTCGTGTGCAAGTTCGGTACTAGTCCTTCTAGGATTTTCCAGGGGTATATAATCATGTATCTCTCCCGCCTGCATTCCAGGGAATACAGGTTCAGGAACCTCAAGCGCTCCCAGTAATTGAGGTGTTTTATCTCCGTTATGCGCGCCGTGAAGGTTCTCTGTACATTTTCTAGATCAGCAATTTCACCTGCCTTGAAAGGTGCTGTTAGTGTGCAGCAATATTCCAGCCTAGATAGAACAAGTGACCTGAAGAGTGTCATCATGGGCTTGGCCTCCCTAGTTTTGAAGGTTCTCAATATCCATCCTGTCATTTTTCTAGCAGATGCGATTGATACAATGTTATGGTCCTTGAAGGTGAGATCCTCCGACATGATCACTCCCAGGTCTTTGACGTTGGTGTTTCGCTCTATTTTGTGGTATGGGCAATTTCTGAGTGGATGTACAACAACGAGAAAAATTTTGCCGAAAAAAAGTGGTCGAAAACTGAACTGCACGATAACCAGACTGGACGAAAACTGGGGTTCCACTGTACAGTAGGGTCCCACTTATATGGCAGATTAGGTTCCAGGCTATCGCTGTAAAGCTGAAATCGCCGTCAAGTGGAACACCCTTTATTTCCACTTATAAATGCATATAAATACTAGATAACAAGTTTACACTTACATATATTAAGTTACCAATAGAACTAGGCATTAAAAAACAATAAAAAAGTAAAATACACATAGTACACTCTTTACTTACCTTAAAATATGTATTTGTAGTCTTAATCTAGGATGAGATGAGTAGTATTTATTTTATGAAATCAAGTGTGGTATGTATGGTAGCCAGCCAGGCTACAATACCAGGCCACCCCACCCACACATAATATTCTATGACATTTAAGCATTCCAGAGCAATAAAATGCATAAAATATTTGTGGTCTTAATGTAGGGTCAGAGGTGAGTAAACAAGATAAAACAAATAGAGAGAGAGAGAGAGAGAGAGAGAGAGAGAGAGAGAGAGAGAGAGGGGACATGCACAGTTATGTAATCAAACCAGGCATACGCAAGTTTTGTAAACAAACCAGGTTAACACATCTGGTTTGTGTACAAGTTGTCTCTACGTTGATACGGTAGAATAAATAAAGAGGAACTCCCCCATTCTCGTGTAACACAATTTTAGAAGAAATAACACTGAGTGAAGGCATACAAAAGGAATAATTTTCTACAGTTACCACCAGTAACACTTTCTCTGATGTTGGACTATAGAAAACTTTATTCTTGCCGTCACTCAAACAAGTCATCTGGCTACCACATCTCATTTATGTTAATTTATTCTACTGTGGGGGTGTATTTATTACCTTTATATGTTACGTATCATGTTTATTATACAATTTTGAAAAAATATCGTAAATGGATTAATGAAAAAAATGTACATTAACGTAACATACAACATTTAATGAGACTCGGTGATTATTATTGAGTATTATCATCATCCTCATTATTAATGTGGTGCCACAAGACAAGACATTACTGATTTTAATGTGTACCTGCATGCCAGCACAGTGTGTAAGTTTATTTAGGTACAGGTATACATAAGTATAATCAGAGTACATATATATAAAATATGAAATAACTTTTAAAAACACTTGACATTTTGGAGTTTCCAGACATAATGGAGAGATGTGGTGCTTATGGAGCTCATGGAGAATGTAAACAAATTGGGTGGAGCGCTGTGACCATATTAGAAAATCAGGTAGGGGGAGCCGTATAGCGAGTTTTGGTCATAATTTGAAATGTCCGTACTAGTGGAATGCCATAAAGCAAGGCCCTACTATTTCCATTGGGATCCTTGTAATACCTTATTATTATACTATAAAGGAGATATACTAGGAATAATGTAAAATTAGTTATTGATATTTACATGCATGCTAGTTAAAAAAATAAAAATACGTGCTACAGTGGAACCTTGGTTTTCGTTTGCTCTGGTTTTCGTCAAATTCGGTTTTTGAAGACTTTCTCCGTCAAAATTTTGTTCCAGTTTTTGTTCATCACCTCGTTTTTTGTCAGTCTGCTGTACTGAACATGTCCGCCTGCCAGCACCCACACAAAGCATCCCACATGTTCCGAGTCAGTTTGGCTTTGTTTCTCATCGAGTGAGCATTACCCTGCACATTCATCCAAAACATTTTGTAATAATCCACTGTTTTATGTGCTTGTTTATTAAGTGCGACTGCTCAATAAGCCACCATGGGGCCAAAGAAAGTTACAAGTGCCAGCCCATTGATAAAGAAGGCGAGAAACACGATATAATTTAAGAAAATTCATAGCAAAGTACTAAAGTGGCATACGTGTGGGCGATCTCGCTAGGATGTATGGAAGGTCCTCATCAATGAACAGTTCCATCCTGGCAAAGAAAAACCAAATCAAGGAATCTGATGTTGCGAAAGGGGTCAGTGTGCTAACGAAAGAGACTGCAAACAATCAAAGATGTTGAGAAGTTGTTGTTGGTTTGGATCAACAAAAAACAATTAGCAGAAAATAGTGTTGTGGAGGCAATTATTTGCTAAAAGGCAAGACAGCGGATCTCGTAAAGAAAATGCCTGCAATCAGTGCTGCTGTTAGTGAATTTAAGGCCAGCAGAGGCTGGTTCGACAAATTCAAGAAGCATACACAGCGTGTTAAGGCATGGCAAGACTGCACGTTCGGAGAAACGTGCAGCCAAAGAATTCGTTGATGAATTCAAGGAGTACATAGAGCCTGAAGGATTCCTCCCCAAACAAGTCTTCAATTGTGACAAAACAGGTCTCTTCTGGAAGAAAATGCCAAAGAGGACCTATGTCACACAAGAGGAAAAGGCACTGCCAGGACACAAGCCTATGAAGGATAGACTAACACACTCGTTCTGTGGTAACGCTAGTGGGGATTTCAAAGTGAAGCCTTTAATGGTGTTCAAGAAGAACTGTCATCAAGAGTAAATTGTGTGTGATGTGGAAGGCTAACAATAAGGCATGGGTCACAAGTGTTTGGCTCAAGTGTGAAGAAATACCTCCTGGAAAATAAACTGCTACTAAAGTTCCTCCTGGTAATGGACAATGCTCCTGCTCATCCTCCAGACTTGGAAGACCAATTATTGGAAGAGTTTAGTTTCATCTCAGTGAAGTTCTTGCCCCCTAATACCACTCCTCTCATCCAGCCCAAGGACCAGCAGGTCATTTCAAACTTCAAAAATCTCTACACCAAAGCCATTTTGAAGAGTTTGAGGCTGACCCTAACAACCCTATGCCTGTTGTGGAATCTACTGTGGCTTTGGAGAAGTCCATGGGGTTAGATGTGAGTGGCCAGTAAGAGGCCAGGGAAGAGCTAACCATTGAAGAGATGCAACACCTTCAACTGGAACAGCAACAGATCACAGCTAAGGAAAATGCTTCAGGAAGAGGAGGAAGAGAGAGGGAAGAATGTGCCTTCTTCAGTGATTAAGGACGTGTGCAAAGTGGAGCAAGTTGCAAAGTTTTGTGGAGAAATATCACCCTAACAAAGCTGCTGCAAGCCATGTCTGCAACATGTTCAATGACAATGCCTCATCCCATTTGTGGCAAATCTTAGAGATGCCAGAAACAGACCTCACTGTACAGATTTTTTGTGCAACAGGGGTCCAGTGCCAGTAAAAGACAAAGAAGGGAAGTAACCCCCAGACAAGGACTTGATACTTGAAGTCCTTATGGAGGGGGACTCCCCTTCCAACCAATAACCTCTCCTCCTCCCTCTCCCCTCCTCGCATCTTCCATACGCCAACAAGAGTCTTCAATAATGTCAAGGCATAATAGAGGCTCTCTTTGCACTGCAACCCATCATTGTAAAAATCTAATCTCAATGTACTACTAGCAAAGAAATAAATGAATTTTAATTTAAAAGTGATACTAAATGTTCATTTATCCATCTCATTAGTCCTTCATATTTATTTCTCATTGTTTTCTGTATGTAAAACTCTAGTTCTCTATAAAATGTATTTTTTGTTAATATTTTTGTGTCTGGAACAGATTAATTGGATTTACATTATTTCTCATGGGAAATGTCGCTTCAGTTTTCGTCGAATTAAATTTTCGTCAGACTTTCTGGAATGAATTAATGACGAAAACCAAGGTTCCACTTTATATCCTACAGCCAAATATTTATATGGCAATATGAAAAATTTGAAAATCTCATAAGGTTGGGAAATTATACCACTCAAACAATTCTTACATGAGGGAAGAAAGCCTACAACTTGAAACATTGTTATTTTTAATCTTGTACAGGAAAGCCCAAACTTGCAAATCCCCTCAAGCTACACTTCTTCACTTACAAATGGGAAACTTAAGAACCATTTAAGTTAACAGTGAAGCTGCCATACAGAAATATGAAACAAGTATCCCTTGCACTACAATTTCCCCACACAAAACTTAATGAAGTTTAACCCTTTCAGGGTTTCCGACGTACTAGTATGGCTTACACACCAGGGTTATTGACGTACTAGTGCGCCAAAATTCTAGCGCCTTCAAATCTAGCGAGAGAAAGCTGGTAGGCCTACATATGAACGAATGGGTCTATGTGGTCAGTGTGCACAGTATAAAAAAAAATCCTGCAGCGCACAGTGCGTAATGAGAAAAAACTGATCGTGTATTTGGTTTAAAACAGCAACTTTTGCACAGTATTTTTGTATGGTATTTATGGTTCTATTCTAGTTTTCCTGGTCTCATTTTATAGAATGGAAGACATATTACAGAAATTGAGATGATTTTGACTGGTTTCACAATGAAAAGTACTTTGAAATTGAGCTCAAAGTAGCAGAAATATTCAATTTTTGCGAAAGTTCAAAAGTAATCAAATCATGCCACGCGTCCAATACACGTCAACTGGCGAGTCTAATATTCTTTCACAAGTGCGCTGATATTATTTATACCATTTCTACACTAATCCAGTAGTCTGCATAACAGTAAATCTTCTATTTTTTGTGAGAATAAAAATTAAAAGTGGAAAGCAAAAGAAATGTAAGAGGGGCCTGGGGATGTGACTAATCAACAGAGGAAATGCTTTTTTAATTCCAGGAATGTCTGTCTTGCTTATTCTGAACCCTATTTGGAAATTGGCATCTTTTTGAAATTTGTGTGAAATTTGCAAAATTGCTAATTTCTGACCACTTTATTGGATAGTTGAAATCGGTAAATGGACAAATAGCAAAAGGACATTCCTTTCCCCAGTCCTCGTCAGACCAGCGCCCTGTTGGGCCTGCATCCAGCACAGTGCTCTATACATTATACTAATAGAGCATAAAGCTTACTTCTAAGGTATCCTTACCTCGCTGGGAAAAATTAGAGACTCGATACCAAGTGTATGAGCGAGCACAAACTGGCATGGCTGGCCAAGGCTCAGAGAGCAATGAAAACAGATGGGTCCTGGACATGGCCATTTTGGCCTATACCGGACATACTGAGTTAGCTGACTTGGCCCAATACTTTATAAGACAACAGGACATTATCTCTACAAACAAAATGCAGAATTACAGATTTGTTAATTTATCTGATAATCAGCATTTGTCCAACCAGTTTTTAGTCAGAAATTGCTGAAATCCATTAATAAAAGGTTTTACTGTACTTCAAACATGGGGAAATGCTGAGCCCAACATTACCCCACTTGCAATACAGTATAAAATGGAGAGTTAATTTTGATATAGTTCTTACTGCTCTGGTCCTCTAACACTATACACAAATACATGTACTTATGCTATTACAATTGTTTTAAAGTGCAGTACTCTTTCAAAAATTTAAATATCACAATGACTATCTGGTTATCCTAGGTCAATAATGTTATAGATTTATACATAGGTTCAGCCAGTCTACCGAAGAAAAAAAATAGGTTCAAAAGAATATCGGGGGTTATATACTGTATTTTGCAGCTTATAAGACTCATCTTAGTTTCAATGGCTCGGCATAGGATGTAGCTGGGAGAGCTACAGTCCACCCTACACTCCAAACTTATAGCTCCAGTCACTGACTTTCAGTTTATAGGACGTAGGGTGGTTTTTGGAGATATTTTATGGAAAAAAAAAATAAGCTGCGAAATACTGTAAACAATGTAATTTCTGTGTCCTAACACCTATTCAAGATTGATGGACTGACCACATCGACTCAAGGTTGAGGGACTGATTACCTCATTCTCCTTCTGTTCAAGTTTCTCCTTTGTATGGACTGATGAAGCCACTGTGTGGTGAAACGTTCCCTCAATAAAGATACCCAAGAGTTGCACATGTGTCTAATTTATCAACGTGTCGGTTCTCTGAACCATTCATCTACAATGCAGTAGGCCTGTTGGACCATACTAGGCAGGTCCTTTACAATCCATCCCACTAACAAAAAATTTGCCCAACCCAATTTTCAATGCTACCCAAGAAATAAGCTCTGATAACTATCCACTCATTTGCAAGTCCCACTCAAATCCAACCCCTCTCACTCGTATATTTATCCAATCTAACTCTGAAACTACCCAAAGTCCTAGCCTCAATAACCCAACTAGGTAGACTGTTCCACTCATCAACTACCCTATTTCCAAACCAATACTTTCCTATGTCCTTTCTAAATCTAAACTTCTTTCTTTCTTTCAACACACCGGCCGTATCCCACCGAGGCGGGGTGGCCCAAAAGGAAAAACAAAAGTTTCTCCTTTTACATTTAGTAATATACACAGGAGAAGAGGTTACTAGCCCCTTGCTCCCGGCATTTTAGTCGCCTCTTACGACACGCATGGCTTACGGAGGAAGAATTCTGTTCCACTTCCCCTTGGAGACAAGAGGAAATAAACAAGAACAAGAACTAGAAAGAAAATAGCAGAAAACCCAGAGGGGTGCGTATATATATGCTTGTACATTTATGTGTAGTGTGACCTAAGTGTAAGTAGAAGTAGCAAGACGTACCTGAAATCTTGCACGTTTATGAGACAGACAAAAGACACCAGCAATCCTACCATCTTGTAAAACAACTACAGGCTTTCGTTTTACACTCACTTGGCAGGACGGTAGTACCTCCCTGGGCGGTTGCTGTCTACCAATCTACTACCTAGGAAATCTAAACTTATCAAATTTAAATCCATTATTGCGGGTTCTCTTTTAGAGAGATCCTCAAGACCTTATTAATATCCCCTTTATTAATACCCATCTTCCACTTATACACTTCGATCATGTCTCCCCTCATTCTTCGTCTAACAAGTGAATGTAATTTAAGAGTCCTCAATCTTTCCTCATAAGGAAGATTTCTAATGCTATGTATTAATTTAGCCATTCTACGATGAATGTTTACTAACGAATTTATGTCCATTCTGTAATATGGAGACCAGAACTGAGCTGCATAATCTAGGTGAGGCCTCACTAATGATGTATAAAGCTGCAGTATATCCTCTGGACTTCATATAAATCGCAATAATATATTTGCCTTATTACGTACACTTAGGCATTGCTGTCTTGGTTTGAGGTTGCTGCTCACCATAACCCCCAAGTCCTTTTTGCAATCTGTATGGCTAAGTTCTACATTATTTAACTTATAAGTGCTAGGGTTATGGACACTCCTGAGCTTCAGAACCTTGCATTTATCTACACTGAACTGCATCTGCCACTTTTCTGACCAAGAATAGAATTTGTCTAAATCCTCCTGAAGTTCCCTAACATCTACATTTGAATCAATTATTCTACCTATCTTTGTGAAATTGGCGAATTTGCTCATATCACTAGTAATACCCTCATCAAGGTCATTGATATATATTATAAACAACAATGGGCCTAAGACTGATCCCTGTGATACGCCACTTGTTACAAATCCCCACTCGGATTTAACCCCATTTAAGCATACTCTCTGCTTCTTATTAGTGAGCCATGACTCGATCCATGACAGCACTTTTTCCCCCCAATGCCATGAGCTGCTACTTTTTTTTAACAGTCTCTAGTGTGGTACTCTATCAAAAGCCTTACTAAATCTAAATAAACAACATCTAATTCTTTACCATGATCAACGGCCTCAAAAGCTTTACTGAAGAAGGTTAATAAATTAGTTAGGCAGGAACTGCCCCTCATGAATCCATGCTGAGTATCATTAATTAAGCTGTGCTTATCGAGATGGCTTCTTATATTATCAGCTATAATCGACTAGTAATTTGCCTACAATTGAGGTTAGGTTTATTGGGCGGTAATTTGACAGTAACGACTTGTCCCCGGTTTTAAAAATAAGAATTACATTAGCCATGGCGTTTTGCATGATGGTAGGATTGCTGGTTTCTTTTTCTGTCTCATAAACACGCTAAGATAACAGGGATATCTTGCTACTCCTACTTACACTTTGGTCACACTTCACAGACACGCACATGCATATATATATATACATACATCTAGGTTTTTCTCCTTTTTCTAAATAGCTCTTGCTCTTTTTTATTTCTTCTATTGTCCATGGGGAAGTGGAAAAGAATCTTTCCTCCGTAAGCCATGCGTGTCGTATGAGGCGACTAAAATGCCGGGAGCAATGGGCTAGTAACCCCTTCTCCTGTATACAATTACTAAAAAAGAGAAGAAGAAAAACTTTATAAAACTGGGTTGCTTAAATGTGCGTGGATGTAGTGCGGATGACAAGAAACAGATGATTGCTGATGTTATGAATGAAAAGAAGTTGGATGTCCTGGCCCTAAGCGAAACAAAGCTGAAGGGGGTAGGAGAGTTTCAGTGGGGGGAAATAAATGGGATTAAATCTGGAGTATCTGAGAGAGTTAGAGCAAAGGAAGGGGTAGCAGTAATGTTAAATGATCAGTTATGGAAGGAGAAAAGAGAATATGAATGTGTAAATTCAAGAATTATGTGGATTAAAGTAAAGGTTGGATGCGAGAAGTGGGTCATAATAAGCGTGTATGCACCTGGAGAAGAGAGGAATGCAGAGGAGAGAGAGAGATTTTGGGAGATGTTAAGTGAATGTATAGGAGCCTTTGAACCAAGTGAGAGAGTAATTGTGGTAGGGGACTTGAATGCTAAAGTAGGAGAAACTTTTAGAGAGGGTGTGGTAGGTAAGTTTGGGGTGCCAGGTGTAAATGATAATGGGAGCCCTTTGATTGAACTTTGTATAGAAAGGGGTTTAGTTATAGGTAATACATATTTTAAGAAAAAGAGGATAAATAAGTATACACGATATGATGTAGGGCGAAATGACAGTAGTTTGTTGGATTATGTATTGGTAGATAAAAGACTGTTGAGTAGACTTCAGGATGTACATGTTTATAGAGGGGCCACAGATATATCAGATCACTTTCTAGTTGTAGCTACACTGAGAGTAAAAGGTAGATGGGATACAAGGAGAATAGAAGCATCAGGGAAGAGAGAGGTGAAGGTTTATAAACTAAAAGAGGAGGCAGTTAGGGTAAGATATAAACAGCTATTGGAGGATAGATGGGCTAATGAGAGCATAGGCAATGGGGTCGAAGAGGTATGGGGTAGGTTTAAAAATGTAGTGTTAGAGTGTTCAGCAGAAGTTTGTGGTTACAGGAAAGTGGGTGCAGGAGGGAAGAGGAGCGATTGGTGGAATGATGATGTAAAGAGAGTAGTAAGGGAGAAAAAGTTAGCATATGAGAAGTTTTTACAAAGTAGAAGTGATGCAAGGAGGGAAGAGTATATGGAGAAAAAGAGAGAGGTTAAGAGAGTGGTGAAGCAATGTAAAAAGAGAGCAAATGAGAGAGTGGGTGAGATGTTATCAACAAATTTTGTTGAAAATAAGAAAAAGTTTTGGAGTGAGATTAACAAGTTAAGAAAGCCTAGAGAACAAATTGATTTGTCAGTTAAAAATAGGAGAGGAGAGTTATTAAATGGAGAGTTAGAGGTATTGGGAAGATGGAAGGAATATTTTGAGGAATTGTTAAATGTTGATGAAGATAGGGAAGCTGTGATTTCGTGTATAGGGCAAGGAGGAATAACATCGTGTAGGAGTGAGGAAGAGCCAGTTGTGAGTGTGGGGGAAGTTCGTGAGGCAGTAGGTAAAATGAAAGGGGGTAAGGCAGCCGGGATTGATGGGATAAAGATAGAAATGTTAAAAGCAGGTGGGGATATAGTTTTGGAGTGGTTGGTGCAATTATTTAATAAATGTATGGAAGAGGGTAAGGTACCTAGGGATTGGCAGAGAGCATGCATAGTTCCTTTGTATAAAGGCAAAGGGGATAAAAGAGAGTGCAAAAATTATAGGGGGATAAGTCTGTTGAGTTATAGGTAGTAGGTTGGTAGACAGCAACCGCCCAGGGAGGTACTACCGTCCTGCCAAGTGAGTGTAAAACGAAAGCCTGTAATTGTTTTACATGATGGTAGGATTGCTGGTGTCCTTTTTTCTGTCTCATGAACATGCAAGATTTCAGGTACGTCTTGCTACTTCTACTTACACTTAGGTCACACTACACATACATGTACAAGCACATATATACACACCCCTCTGGGTTTTCTTCTATTTTCTTTCTAGTTCTTATTCTTGTTTATTTCCTCTTATCTCCATGGGGAAGTGGAACAGAATTCTTCCTCCGTAAGCCATGCGTGTTGTAAGAGGCGACTAAAATGCCGGGAGCAAGGGGCTAGTAACCTCTTCTCCTGTATATATTACTAAATGTAAAAGGAGAAACTTTCGTTTTTCCTTTTGGGCCACCCCGCCTCGGTGGGATACGGCCGGTGTGTTGAAAAAAAAAAAAGAAAAGTCTGTTGAGTGTACCTGGTAAAGTGTATGGTAGAGTTATAATTGAAAGAATTAAGAGTAAGACGGAGAATAGGATAGCAGATGAACAAGGAGGCTTTAGGAAAGGTAGGGGGTGTGTGGACCAGGTGTTTACAGTGAAACATATAAGTGAACAGTATTTAGATAAGGCTAAAGAGGTCTTTGTGGCATTTATGGATTTGGAAAAGGCGTATGACAGGGTGGATAGGGGGGCAATGTGGCAGATGTTGCAAGTGTATGGTGTAGGAGGTAGGTTACTGAAAGCAGTGAAGAGTTTTTACGAGGATAGTGAGGCTCAAGTTAGAGTATGTAGGAAAGAGGGAAATTTTTTCCCAGTAAAAGTAGGCCTTAGACAAGGATGTGTGATGTCACCGTGGTTGTTTAATATATTTATAGATGGGGTTGTAAGAGAAGTAAATGCGAGGGTCTTGGCAAGAGGCGTGGAGTTAAAAGATAAAGAATCACACACAAAGTGGGAGTTGTCACAGCTGCTCTTTGCTGATGACACTGTGCTCTTGGGAGATTCTGAAGAGAAGTTGCAGAGATTGGTGGATGAATTTGGTAGGGTGTGCAAAAGAAGAAAATTAAAGGTGAATACAGGAAAGAGTAAGGTTATGAGGATAACAAAAAGATTAGGTGATGAAAGATTGAATATCAGATTGGAGGGAGAGAGTATGGAGGAGGTGAACGTATTCAGATATTTGGGAGTGGACGTGTCAGCGGATGGGTCTATGAAAGATGAGGTGAATCATAGAATTGATGAGGGAAAAAGAGTGAGTGGTGCACTTAGGAGTCTGTGGAGACAAAGAACTTTGTCCTTGGAGGCAAAGAGGGGAATGTATGAGAGTATAGTTTTACCAACGCTCTTATATGGGTGTGAAGCGTGGGTGATGAATGTTGCAGCGAGGAGAAGGCTGGAGGCAGTGGAGATGTCATGTCTGAGGGCAATGTGTGGTGTGAATATAATGCAGAGAATTCGTAGTTTGGAAGTTAGGAGGAGGTGCGGGATTACCAAAACTGTTGTCCAGAGGGCTGAGGAAGGGTTGTTGAGGTGGTTCGGACATGTAGAGAGAATGGAGCGAAACAGAATAATTTCAAGAGTGTATCAGTCTGTAGTGGAAGGAAGGCGGGGTAGGGGTCGGCCTAGGAAGGGTTGGAGGGAGGGGGTAAAGGAGGTTTTGTGTGCGAGGGGCTTGGACTTCCAGCAGGCATGCGTGAGCGTGTTTGATAGGAGTGAATGGAGACAAATGGTTTTTAATACTTGACGTGCTGTTGGAGTGTGAGCAAAGTAACATTTATGAAGGGATTCAGGGAAACCGGCAGGCCGGACTTGAGTTCTGGAGATGGGAAGTACAGTGCCTGCACTCTGAAGGAGGGGTGTTAATGTTGCAGTTTAAAAACTGTAGTGTAAAGCACCCTTCTGGCAAGACAGTGATGGAGTGAATGATGGTGAAAGTTTTTCTTTTTCGGGCCACCCTGCCTTGGTGGGAATCGGCCGGTGTGATAATAAAAAATAAAAAAATATTAGCCATCCTCCACATATCAGACACTACACCTGTTTGAAGAGAAATATTAAAAGTTCCGTTTTACACTCTAAGAACCCTTGAAAAAAGTTCGTCAGGGCCCGGTGATTTATTTTGCTTTAACCGGTCCATCTGTTTGATAACCAATTCGGTAGCGACTGATATTGCATAATTTATCATCATCAGGCCCACTATAAAAATTAATTACTGGGATACTGTTAATGCCTTCCTGAGTGAAAACAGAGAAAATAATTATAAAGAATAGAGCACATTTCATTCTCCTTGTCAGTGAGATGCCCAGGGTTATTTTTAAGGGGACCTATCTTATTTCTAACTTTTGTTCTATAAACCTGGAAAAAACTTTGAGTTAGTCTTCGAATCCCTAGCAACTTTAATTTCAGTCCCATTTAGCTTTTCTTATCCCCTTTTTAACATCCCTCTTAATGTTAATATACCGATTCATAAGATGACCCTCACCTCTTTTGATGCGCCTATAAATTCCTTTTTTCTGTCCTAAAAGATATCCGAGCCTATTATTCATCCATTTGGGGTCATTTCTATTCAATCTAATTTCCTTATATGGGATAAACGTCCTTTGGGCAGCAAGTATTGTGTTAAGAAAGCTGTCATACTGATAGCTCTCTTCGTTACCCCAGTCCACAGATAAGTGTTCTCTAAGCCCATTGTAATCTGCTAAGCGAAAATCTGGGACCAGCAATGAATTATCCCTACTATCATACTTCCATTCAATGCTAAAAGTAATTGATTTGTGATCACTTGTGCCGAGTTCCTGTGCCACGTCTCGGTTAAGGCAAATACTAGGCAGGTCCCTCAAAATCCATCACACTAACAGAATATTTTCCCAACTCAATTTTCAATGCTACCCAAGCAATAAGCTTTGATAATTTTATTTACTCATGTGCTAAAACCTTGGGTAGTTTAAAATTTGGGTTGGATAAATACACGAGTGGGTGGGGCTGGATTTGAGTGGGACTTGCACGTGAGTAAATAGAATTATCAAAGCTTATTGCTTGGGTAGCATTGAAAATTGAGTTGGGAAAATATTCTGTTAGTGTGATGGATTTTGAGGGACCTGCCTAGTATGGGCTAGCAGGCCTACTGCAGTGTTCCTCCTATCTTATGTTCATATGTCCTTATAACCATACTAGGCAGACTGTTCCACTCATCAACATAAGAACGGAAGAAAAGAGGAACACTGCAGTAAGCCTGTTGGCCTATACTTGGCAGGTCCTTCACAAATCCAACCCACTAACAGAATAATCACTACCCAAGCAATAAGCTTCGATAATTCTATTTACTCACGTGCAAGTCCCACTCAAATTCAACCCCTCTTACTTGTGTATTTATCCAGCCTAAATTTGAAACTACTCAAGGTTTTAGCATAGATAGGACCTTGGGTAAAGGGATGGGGACTGTAGTGGCAGGCTTCCTTGTGAAGAACATTGTGATGGGCAACTGAGACCGTTTCTTCATATCTACAGAGTTTTGTAGGGAATTATGCCTCTATCAATGTCGTTCATCAACTTCAAAGTCCAACATAAATATGATTTGGCAGCTGGGAATTCGCGAATGTGTGAAGCCCGCGAAAGTTGAAAACGCGAATGCTGAGGGAGACCTGTATATTAGGTTAAGTCTGCCCAAAATGCCTCGGCATGATAGTGGCTTTCTTTGCTCCAATCGTATTATGATATGTAAACACACATTGTAACCTTTGCAAAGAAATAAATTAATTTATTTACTTATTTAAGGAACTTCCATTGAAGGGAAAGCTTGCATCCTGAAATTTCATTCATATCCCGAAGCAAAAAATTGACCGAACGACGGTTCGTATCCTGAAAAATTTGCATGGTGGGGCATTCGTAAGCTGAGGTTCCACTGTATTAGTGAAATGCTGTAAAGCATGGCCTGCCTGTACCTATAAGATCTTGTTAATCTAAATTTTTTGTGCCAGAAAACAAACCTGCAGAGCAGTGGGTGTTAGAGCATAGTATCACAATGGAACTGTTCAAGCACTGAATGCTAGAGAACCACTAACATTAGAAGAGAATAGGGATTAGGGATACATGCCAAAAATAAGAGCAAGGAAAAACATGCAGAATAAACACTGCCACCCCAGCACAAGCTTTTATATACAGACACTTCCAAAAGGTAATTGTTGATACTTATTCCAAAAGAGCTCAATGTACAGCCAATAATAATATCATAACATTACTTTTAATGCCTCAGACTAGATACTGCGGTGGGCCATCCCTCATGAAGCCAATGCATCAACCCCAGCTGAAGGAAGTTAGTATCAAGCACTGAGCAATCATTTACATGCCTGCTGCTCTTTGTTGTATTGCATATTACCAACTAGTGAGGGTTTCTTCCACTGAAATGAAGAGATAGAAGCTACCAAGTGCCACATGTGGGCACAGACTGGTGGTCCTATACCACCCTCCAGTAGTGACTTATTTGTTAAATTCCAAGTAGGTACACAAGTTTAACAAAGATGGATGTTATTGGCAGTTAGTGAAATTTTAGTGTAGGATGATGCCTCAGCACAGAAACATAGAACATTTCCCAACAATGGCCTGCATGACACTACTTTGTCTTTCATGTCACTCTAGACTGGAGTAGATTTACAAGGAGCAGATCTTGGTCCTAAAACACACTGCCAAGAATGGATCTCGACTTCTCTTGTCTAATGAACAAAGTGTTTCCATATTATGGACATCTGCACTCTATAGATGTACACATCTCATTTCCACACGTGTTACATGAACACAATACTATGGCAACATCATAATCAATGTAGGTAAGAGCACACATAGGTACTCACACCCAATTAAAGCCATGCAGTTGGTCCTGCTTGAATAACATGCTGTCCATGAAGGCACAGCAGTAGGAATAGTGCTTTTACACAGTCTGATGAGCAGATAGGTCAGAACTCTCAAAAGCTGTACCAGCAAGAACAGCATGTGGCTCAGCAAGAGCATCTGACAATATGGAGTTAATGAAGCACACTTTCACAGGAGTCTCAACTTGAGCAGGGCCAGGAAGATAAAGAAGCTGCATAGCTAGCTTTTATTTCGACGAAAGTTTAGCTATATGTAGAACTTTATCAAGGCCAGTTACTAGGTGAACTGACAAACAGGGCAAAAGTAAGTTAACTTCAGAGCAGGGATAAGAAGATACCAAAGTTTTTGCTGATACTAGTACCATCAAAAGCAGCTGGTATAGATACTTTGGCACACTACTTTAGAGTGGCCTCAATACTGAACAGGAAAAACTGTTACACCAGCTACACCTGGACAATATTTTAACTGGCACAGCAAGAGGTGGCCTTATATTTTATAACTCTTGCTTTTGTTACAAAAAACACTGCTGTCAATAAAAGAAATACTGCACAACTAGACTTTCAAATTCACACTTCAAATTCATGGAGACCTCTAGGAACGTAACCCTTAAGAGTCTGAAGCATACTCTATTAGAGCAACTAGCCAAGCACCTGTTTTGCTGATATTCTGCAACACCCAGAACAGTTTCCTCAACATAGCGGAGTCTTCATAATTTAGCATTTTTTTTTTTTACATCCAAATACTCACTCAAGATGAAAAATCTTGATCCATTACCATTTACAAAATTACAGCCATCTTCACAATATCAGGAATTATGATATGAGAGGTAGTCAACAAGGAAGCAAAACAAGTGTTATGCTTATTTAAATAGCAAAGAGCAACTTTTGAATGCAGTTTTATATTACCTTATTTACTGAAATGCCCTTGTACTATGAAGTGGCAATTAGAACACTCAAAGTTACTGTAACAACAAGCAAGAAAACTCAAGAAAAAAATAAGCAAAGCTTTACATACAAGATCCCCATAAGGTCAACACTACTGTAGTCTCCTACGCAATGCACACACCTCAACAGACATTGACATTTCCTGGTCAGTATAGCCAAAGCTGGATCGGCGCAGCCATGATCGTGGGTTTCGTCCAGAGCCGAGGTGAAAGAAGCCTCCATCTTCATTAGAAGGTGGGGATATTATGAAGTCATCTACCTCATATCTGTTACAAGCCAAACCAATTTGGTCAAGTTTAGTTATACCTGTTAAACTATTTTAAAGAAAAACTTAAGGATATTATATATGAGCCAGAGTGGAAGCAAAATACTAGGATTTTTTTGACAATGACAAAAATAAAAATGAAGAGCATAAATATTTTATGAACCTGATCTGTAATCTAAAATCCTAAAAATAAAATGTTCCAAAGGCTAAATAGTAATAATTCCAACTGCATGCTCCTAAAACCAAACAATTCATAAAACACCATTTTAAGATATAGGTTACACATCATAATGATGAAAGCTTTCTGCTTTGACATGCCGACATTCAAATTATCAAGAATTTAAAAATTATAGATAAAGAAAGTAACCCTACAAGTTAGGTAGCAAATTACATGCTTCTGCCTGACAAGGCTCTAAATAGAAGAAAAGCTTATAATACACACACATAGAAAAGCAATTAATATAACAGACTGGTTGACTCTGGTTCCCCATTACAAACACTTTCCAATACATTTTTATATGCTCCAGTAGTGCTCCAACCTACCTGGGGTTAAATGAACTAACTTGTGTTGATGTTCAGCCATCACACAAATCTGCCTTGGATGTCAAACTTACAAGTACAGAATATACTAGATATAGTACAGTACCTGCTGTAAGGGGAGGTGGGGGGTTAGGACAGTGCCCATACCAATTATTGTAATGCTATATGCCCAACTTAATTGCCAGCTTATGGAAAACAATACTGATTAAGACGCATCAATTTGCCACTATCAAGACTGATTTCCCATGACTGTACAGAAATCAAGATCAAACTGAAATACAAACACTTAGAGTATTGCTTGCATTTCAAATGTGGTATAATATCCAAGTCAATAGACCAAACAGGACACATTACAGAAAGTCCCACAATGTAATACTCTTCAAGCAAGGTGAGGGTATTCAGGTTTGATTGGAGGAAGAAAGGGACAAATTGCAATATGCCTGTGACCAGTTTCAGGGTTTTATTCAGCTTTGCATCTGAGGCCAAACTTTCCTGTTCACCTGTTTAACCAGGCTGTTGATTACCAGCCTGCTGGCCTGCAGCCTGGTTGAAACTGGCACTTGGTGTGGGTAGTGATCCAGTTTCTTCCTGAAGACTTCTACCTTTGTTCTGACAACAACTGTCTCAAATGTGATGGATGTTGACCTATGGGTCTAAGGACAGAGCCTAGGAGTTGTCACAATCAAACAATAAAAAAAGCACTGATATTTCTCCCAATATTCTGATATTTTATATTACTGTGTTATGCATTCTACTAAATAATGAATTCTTCTCTGGCAGTTACATTTTTTATTTAATATACCCTTTCATTAATGCAACCCACAAAATTAGGAGACCTGACAGTACCAAGATTTAAAAAAAAAAAAAAAAAATTCTTCTGAAATGGTAAAGAATCTTTTCAAGTAGTAACACCAAATGTGTGAAATTTGATAAAAATAAAAATTTTAGAAATTATACAGGCCCAAAGTTGGCTTTCTGGGCTCAATTTACACAGGGCAATTTTGCCCAATTTGAGTTACATTTTAATAATCCTTTGAGGGTTGGGACCCCTGCTCTCAAACTTGCTCTCAGGGTTGGAAAATTTAAAAAAAAAAAAAAATTATGAAATGGTAGAGAATATTTTTTTGAAGGTAATAAAAAAAAAAAAAGGTCCCAAATTTGATGGAAAATGACGAAATTATGCTTTTGCTGTGTCAGCGATATTTACGCATTGGCGATTCTGCTCAATTTGAGTCGAATTTTAGGCCAAATACTACATTATTCCAGTAGACCAAATTCTTAGCCATTTCCATTCTATCGACTGAATACAAAAAAAACTACCCATTCAACTATTTCAACTACCCACTAGTCATCAGAAACTGTAATTTGGCCAATTTAACACAAAATTCAAGAAATGCCAATTTCAACAGAGTCCAGAATAAACTAGGCAGACATTCCTGGCACTAAAATAACATTTCCTGTTCATAAGTTAAGTCCCCAGCATTCTCCAATATTACCCATGAATTCCATTTAGAGTTTATTCACACAAAAAAATAGAGAATTTACCATTATGCAGACTAGTGCATTATTGTAATAACTCTTTGTCTTTGTTGTGGACGTTTCGCCATCCAGTGGCTGGCTGGATGGCGAAACGTCTACGATAGGGATGCCTGGGTGTTGCGCGTGTCTTAATTTCATCTTGTCGGTATTATATACCATTCTTGTACTATTACTACTACTACTACTACTAACTACTACTACCACCACCTCTTCCTGCCTATACATAGCCGTCCTGCCCCACTTCTGGTTGGTGTGACTTTGTAAATGGTCCAAGTCGGACCGAAACGTCGTCGTAAGCTTCTCTCTTTTATGTGCGGGTTATTTGTGTATTGTTATTGTAATAACTGTATAAATGTTAGTGCATTCCTAAAAGCATATCAAACTGGACAGATGGACACACATTAGAAACGTGATGTCATTTGTGTACTCTGAATATTGGCAAAAAGTGAACATTTCCGCTACTTTGAGCTCAATTTCAAGTTTTTTTTTGTCCAGAAACCAATCAAATCATCTATTTCTGTAATGTATATTCCATTCTATTAAATGAGACCAAGAAACCAAGAATACAACCATAACAACCATACAAAGATATATACCATAAAGTTGTCATTTTAAGCCAAAAACACAGTCACAGTTGTTTCTCCCATTATGCACTGCATGTTGCAGGACTTTTTAATATGGTGCTCACTTACTGCACAGACCCATTCTCTCATATCTAGGCCCAAATTTACCACTCGCAGCTTATCCGAGTGAGCCGAGCTCATTGCAAAGAACTACGGGATTGATCTGGGCTTCAAAGCTGTAGTACAACACGATCCACCCTCAAAGGGTTAAGCCAATTCCAATGCCCAATTTGACCCTTTCAACCATCAAAACTAATATCCACAGAAATTGGCAATTTTGAAAATTGTACACAATTAAAAAATCCAATTTGACAAAAAAGTTCAAAATAAACAAACGCTGTAGGCATTCCACTAAAGCAAAATGTTTCATTTCTTAAATTAATAAAATTATGATTAGTCATGGTTCAGGCCATCCCAACTGAAGCAAACCTAATAAAAACCCATGAAAAACCAAGGAAGGCATGGGAAATCATGCCACTTTGAACCCTATTTCAAGCTACTTCTGGCATGCAACACACCAGAAAAATCTTTCACTAGTACTCTATGTCTTCCGTTCAATCAACGGATACACAGTCAATAAAGCCATAAAAAAAAACCTAAAAAATACCTCAGTCACTATTTTAAGCCAAACACAAGGCTAGAGATTTGTTTTTCTAATCATGCACTGCATGGGGCAGGATTTTTATTATACTGAGAATACTCATTACAGACCTGCTCTCTCATTTCTAGGCCAAAATTTACCACTCGCAGCATATTTGATGGCACTGTGCTGAAGTCTTAGATCAATGTGAATGACAGTGTCATCAACGAAGTAGATCTTTGCAAGACAGTGAAAGGATTAAAAAAATTATTTGGACTTCATTGAGACAATACAATAATACCCTTAATACATTTTTCACTTAATGAACTATTCTCTGATCTAGATCATTAAGAGGAGTTCCACCATCAAAAAAAAAAGAGGAGGAGTTGTCTAGATGGTCTAAATATAAAAGACAAAACAAGAGTGAATTAGGAGACTACACACCCCAAGTGATGCCAGCATCACTCGCACAAACCTGCAATTTAAGCACAGCTCCCTCAAATATGCTGTGAGAAGCAAATTTTGGCACAGACAAGCAGTACAAGGGGAAAAACAAAACTCTGAACTAGTGTTTGGTTTAAAGTACCAACTGAGGCACTTTCTAGATTGTTAATTTTTTTATGGCTGTTTCTTTGTAGTTGTAATAGTTGAATGGGTAGTTTCTTGTGTTCAATCAATAGAATGGCAGGCAAACTAGCAAAATTGCTAAGAATTTGAATGACTGAAGCAAGAAAACTGGCTGAAAATAGGAGTCAAATTCAGAAAAATTGCCCATAAATAAATTGTCCTGTAAATGCTAAGTTTATGCCTGTATAATTCCATAAGTTTTCCATCAATTTTTGTACTTTATCGCCAGAAAAAGATTATCTACCATAAAAAAATAAAGCAATATTTATTATGGAAACAAACACACATGCAGTTTAATGTGATCCTTTATTGACAACGTTGTCAATAAAGGATCACATTAAACTGCACGTGTGTTTATGTTTCGATTGTGTCGGTATTTTATACCATTTATTTTCAATATTTATTATCTTCAGGGGTGTGATCAGTGAAAGGGTTAATACCTTGGCAGCAGTAATTGAGTGTTAAAGCTTTTGTACTCTTCTGTAGAACAGAAACCTTTTTAAATTACTGATAATGGAAAAAACCAATCTGTTACCCACTAAAATTTTCAATTATTTCAGTCCTGCAAATTTGGTAAATATTTTTTTCTTTTCAACATACTGACTGCCTCTCACCAAGGCAGGGTGACCCAAAAAAGAAGAACACTATAGCTTTTACACAGGAGAAGAGGGTTACTAGCCCCCTGCTCCTAGCATTTTAGTTGCTTTTTACGACACACAACTTACAGAGGAAATATTTTTCTCCACTTTCCCATGGTAAATATAAGAACATAAGAACATAAGAACGAAGGAACACTGCAGCAGGCCTACTGGCCCATGCGAGGCAGGTCCAAGTCTCCTACCGGCTTAAGCCAATGCACCCAACCTAGTCAGGTCAGGTCACCTTGACTTAAGGGAGGAACACGGCAACCGTCCTGGTAGCACAAGCTGATCAGGTCCAACTCACACCCACCCACACCCACTCATGTATTTATCCAATCTATTTTTAAAGCTACACAGCATTCTGGCCTCTATAACTGTACTTGGGAGTTTGTTCCACTCATCCACAACTCTATTACCAAACCAGTACTTTCCTATATCCTTCCTGAATCTGCATTTTTCTAACTTAAAACCATTGCTGCGAGTCCTGTCTAGGCTAGATATTTTCAGCACACTATTTACATCCCCTTTATTTATTCCTGTCTTCCATTTATACACCTCAATCATATCCCCCCTAATTCTACGTCTTTCTAGAGTGTGCAGATTCAGGGCCCTTAGTCTATCCTCATAGGGAAGGTTTCTGATACATGGGATCAACTTTGTCATCCTCCTTTGTACATTTTCCAGAGAATTTATATCCATTCTGTAATACGGTGACCAAAACTGTGCAGCATAATCTAAATGAGGCCTAACCAAGGATGTATAGAGTTAAAGAACAACCTGAGGACTCCTATTATTTATGCTTCTTGATATGAAGCCAAGGATTCTATTAGCTTTATTGCGAACACTTATGCACTGTTGTCTTGGTTTCAGATTACTGCTAAACAGAACTCCTAAATCTTTTTCGCAATCCGTAATATTAAGATCTACATTATTTAGTTTATATGTGGCATGGTTATTGTCCTGTCCAACATTTAGAACTTCGCATTTGTCTATATTAAACTGCACCTGCCACCTCTCCGACCACTGCATCAGTCTATTCAAATCTTCATGGAGTGCTCTAATGTCCTCGTCAGAATGAATTCGACGGCCTATTTTGATGTCATCGGCAAACTTGCTGATGTCGCTCTTTATGCCCTCATCTATGTCGTTTATGTATATTGTGAACAGCAGGGGGCCCAACACTGACCCCTGTGGAACACCGCTCGTGACGCTTCCCCACTCTGATTTCTCCCCATTTATGCAAACTCTCTGCTGCCTATTTGTCAACCATGCCTCTATCCAGGAAAAAATTTATCCTCCTATTTCATGTGCCTTAATTTTCCTAGAACATATAAAGCATATAAGAGCATATAAAGATAAAGAATCACACAGAGTGGGAGTTGTCACAGTTACTCTTTGCTGATGACACTGTGCTCTTGAGAGATTCTGAAGAGAAGTTGCAGAGGTTGGTGGATGAATCTGGTAGGGTATGTAGAAGAAAATTAAAAGTGAATACAGGAAAGAGTAAGGTTATGAGGATAACAAAAAGATTAGGTGATGAAAGATTGGATATCAGATTGGAGGGAGAAAGTATGGAGGAGGTGAATGTATTCAGATATTTGGGAGTGGACGTGTCAGCGGATGGATCTATGAAAGATGAGGTGAATCATAGAATTGATGAGGGGAAAAGGGTGAGTGGTGCACTTAGGAGTCTGTGGAGTCAAAGAACTTTGTCCTTGGAGGCAAAGAGGGGAATGTATGAGAGTATAGTTTTACCAACGCTCTTATATGGGTGTGAAGAATGGGTGATTAATGTTGCAGCGAGGAGAAGGCTGGAGGCAGTGGAGATGTCATGTCTGAGGGCAATGTGTGGTGTGAATATAATGCAGAGAATTCGTAGTTTGGAAGTTAGGAGGAGGTGCGGGATTACCAAAACTGTTGTCCAGAGGGCTGAGGAAGGGTTGTTGAGGTGGTTCGGGCATGTAGAGAGAATGGAGCGAAACAGAATGACTTCAAGAGTGTATCAGTCTGTAGCGGAAGGAAGGCAGGGTAGGGATCGGCCTAGGAAAGGTTGGAGGGAGGGGGTAAAGGAGGTTTTGTGTGCGAGGGGCTTGGACTTCCAGCGGGCATGCGTGAGAGTGTTTGATAGGAGTGAATGGAGACAAATGGTTTTTAATACTTGACGTGCTGTTGGAGTGTGAGCAAAGTAACATTTATGAAGGGGGTTCAGGGAAACCGGCAGGCCGGACTTGAGTCCTGGAGATGGGAAGTACAGTGTCTGCACTCTGAAGGAGGGGTGTTAATGTTGCAGTTTAAAAACTGTAGTGTAAAACACCCCTTCTGGCAAGACAGTGATGGAGTGAATCATGGTGAAAGTTTTTCTTTTTCGGGCCACCCTGCCTTGGTAGGAATCGGCCAGTGTGTTAATAAAAAAAAAAAAAAATAAAGATCAAAACCTATCTCCAACCACATTATAAGCAAAAATAATTTTATTATCAATGAAGTAGAAAATGTACCCCATCATATGAAAAAAAGTTATTTAAAAGTTATTAAAGGCTTGAGTAATACCTGCAGGCAAGCTGTGACATTTTACACAACATCTAAGACAATTGTGTGTTTTCAAGCTTACTGAAAATGCATCTTGTAGCTTTTCTAAAACCATGTTACCTTAGTTCCCTGAAAAGAAATAAATTTGTGCAATTCAAGGGTTTCAAGCAATTTAGAGATAAAGAACTTTTTACTGATGTCCCTGGTGATACAATATATTTAACACTTCTGTTTGTCTCCTAGTCATTCATATCCTCAGGAATTTTTCCTCTTAACAAGAGGAAAAACTCTTGGCATAGGTATGGTCTGAGGGATATTACTGTAGTAATCAGAGCACTTGAAATAACCTCAAACCCCAATGAATGAAGCATCAGTCACTTCAGACTGTCCAGGCACCATACAACTTACAGATTTACCACTTTTCCCTAATTTTTGCATATTACAGAATACATGCATGGTTAAGTGCTAAACATGCAGGTCCATACAGTACCTTTGGAATGGAAGGTAATAACTTTTGATTCAAGGAAGGGGGTAGCTCCAGTTCCTTGAATTATGAACCCTTCACCAGCATTAAGGCATTCTGATGAATGTCATCAAGCATGAATGTAAAAGCATTAAAAACCATCATTTAACTTACACCTTAAATAATAATTTAAAGATAACCATATTAATACATACATTAAGTTCAGAATAACATACCTCATTCCTTTTTTCATTATCCATTTAGGAATGCCAAATGCTCCACTTGGTGGCTCGATGGTCCTTGAATCATCCATGTTGACTAGCGTTTACTAAATTTTTCAAAGAAATTTATAGAAGAATGCAATATGTATTGAAAATGGTATGCAAAACCAATCAGAAGAAGATTATTTACAAGTAAATTTCTATATACAGGCCCAAAGAAAGAAGAGGGTAAAAAGATAGACTATTCAAGCAGGAGCAATTTTGTTGATTGATGCCAACAAGGACAATGTTGCGAGTCTTCTAACCAGCATGATGATCAATCTGTAAAACATCACAAACTGTAAGAATTTTAAAAGGCTACATTATTCAGTGTAAATGTTAAGATGAATTTGAATTCACACAAGTAGACAAACTTTTATATTTAGAAATATGCAGGAGAGATGTTCAGTGTCTGAAGCAAAGTCTAAAGAGAGGAAGTGATAAATGAATGCCACGAATGAATAACACAAAACAGAGGAATGGGACGGTGTGCAAGAGTCTAGTAGAAAAGAAACCGCTTCAGTTGAATCACTAAATTCCTACATTATATTAGTAATAACAAATCAACCTTAATATCAAGGGGCCAAAACTTTCAGTACGCTGCTATGAGAAAGAATAATGGTCATACGTGGGGTTAACGTAGCCTAACTTGCTGTACATGCTCTACATAATGCACAAATATTTCTGTATCTATTATGATATGTCAAGTTTGATCTGGTTACCCAGATCACACCAGTTCCCTCAACAAGTTGGACTGAAGGTTCTGGCCTTTGCAGCACTAGAGTTCCTTCGAAGGATTAGCATGCAAAGGTTAACACCTTCAATCAGCATGTACAGTGGACCCCCGCATAGCGAACGCCTTGCATAGCGAACAATCCGCATAGCGAATGCTTTGTTCGCCAAAATTTTGCCCAGCATAGTGGACAAAAACCCGCTCAGCGACCTTCGTCCGAGACGCGTCCATTGTTTACCAGCCAGCCTCCGCGGTAACATTCAAGCATACACTCGGAATATTTCGTATTATTACAGTGTTTTCGGTGCTGTTTCTGGAAAATAAGTGACCATGGGCCCCAAGAAAGCTTCTAGTGCCAACCCTGTGGTAAAAAGGGTGAGAATTAGTATGGAAATTAAGAAAGATTTTGAAGGGTTTGGGGCTAACCCTGAGAAGCCTATGCCAGTTGTGGAATCCATTGTGCCTACTTCAAAAATTAAGGAAATGTGTGCACAGTGGGTTGAACTGCAAACCTTTATGGATGAAAATCACCCTGACACAGCTGTTGCAAGCCGTGCTGGTGACTATTTCAATGACAATGTTATGGCCCATTTTAGACAAATCGTAAAGGAACGGGAGGTACAGAGCTCTATGGACAGATTTGTTGTGCGACAGAGGTCCAGTGACTCTGAAGCTGGTCCTAGTGGCATTAAAAGAAGAAGGGAAGTAACCCCGGAAAAGGACTTGCTACCTCAAGTCCTAATGGAAGGGGATTCCCCTTCTAAACACTAACTCTCTCTCCCCTCCTCCCATCCCATCAATCATCACCAGATCTTCAATAAAAGTAAGTGCTATGTAATTGTGCATGCCTTTTTCAGTTTGTGTGTACTAAAATTAACATTTTTTTGTGGTAAAAAAAATTTTTTTTCATACTTTTGGGTGTCTTGCACGGATTAATTTTATTTCCATTATTTCTTATGGGGAAAATTAATTCGCATAGCGAACATTTCGCATAACGACCAGCCCTCTTGCACGGATTAAGTTCGCTATGCGGGGGTCCACTGTATAAGGAATTGTTGGCACAGTAAGTCTGGGGTACATTTACCATAAATCTAAATACAGTGGACCCCCGGTATTCGATGGCATCGGTATTCGATGCAATATATCGCAAAAAAATTTCCTCGGTATTCGATTGAAAACCCGGTATTGGATACAATTCGTACAAGACGTGTCCACGTGTGGCCTGAACTGCCCCGTGTATGCCAGTGTTTACAAGCCAGCCAGTGTGCGCGCATCTAAGGATACATTTGGTACATTCCATATTATCCATATTATCACTGTTTTTGGTGCTTGTTTCTGCAAAATAAGTCACCATGGGCCCCAAGAAAGCTTCTAGTGCCAACCCTTTGAGAAAAAAGTCGCTAATGGCTTATGAAATGAAGAAAGATAATTGCAAAGTACGAAAGTGGAGTGCGTGTGTCGGAGCTGGTTAGGTTGTATAATAAACCCCAATCAACCATCTCTACTAAAGTGACCAGGAAAACGGCAATCAAGGAAGCTGTTCTTGCAAAAGGTGCAACTGTGATTACGAAACAGCGACCGCAAGTGTTAGAAAATGTTGAGAGATTGTTATTGGTGCGGATAAATGAAAAACAGATAGCATCTCTCAAGCGATCATTTGTGAAAAGGCTAGGCAGTTGCATGACGATTTGGTAAAGAAATTGCCTGCAACTAGTGGTGATGCGAGTGAATTTAAGGCCAGCAAAGGTTGGTTTGAAAGATTTAAGAATCGTAGTGGCATACATAGTGTGATTAGGCATGGTGAGGCTGCCAGTTCGGACCAAAAAGCAGCTGAAAAATATGTGAAGGAATTCAAGGATTACATACACAGTGAAGGACTGAAACAAGTGTTTAATTGCGACGAAACAGGCCTGTTTTGGAAGAAAATGCCAAGCAGGACCTACATTACTCAGGAGGAAAAGGCACTCCCAGGACATAAGCCTATGAAAGACAGGCTTACTCTTCTCATGTGTGCCAATGCCAGTGGTGATTGCAAAGTGAAGCCTTTATTGGTGTATCACTGAAACTCCCAGAGTGTTCAGGAAAAACAATGTCCTCAAGGCTAATTTCTGTGTGCTGTGGAGGGCAAACGGTATGCAATGGGTCACTAGGGACTTTTTCTATGACTGGTTACACCAAGCATTTGCCCCCACTGTGCAAAATTACCTAACTGAAAAGAAATTAGACCTTAAGTGCCTCCTGGTATTAGACAATGCCCCTGGTTATCCTACAGACTTGGCAGAGCGACTTTCTGGGGACACGAGCTTCATTAAGGTGAAGTTTTTGCCTCCTAATACCACTCCTCTCCTGCAGCCTATGGACCAGCAGGTCATTTCCAACTTCAAGAAACTGTATACAAAAGCTATGTTTCAAAAGTGCTTTGTAGTGACCACAGAAACTCAACTGACTTTTAGAGTTTCGGAAGGATCACTTTAATATCCTCAATTGTATAAACCTTATAGGTACGGCTTGGGAGGGAGTGACTAAGAGGACCTTGAACTCTGCTTGGAAAAAAATGTGGCCAGAATGTGTAGACAAAAGGGATTTTAAAGGATTTGAGGCTAACCCTGAGAATCCTATGCTAGTTGAGGAATCCATTGTGGCATTGGGGAAGTCCTTGGGGTTGGAGGTTAGTGGGGAGGATGTGGAAGAGTTCGTGGAGGAGGACAATGAAGAACTAACCACTGAAGAGCTGCTAGATCATCTTCAACAGCAAGAGGCCACACTTGAGGAAACTGCTTCGGGGAAGGGGGGGGGGATAGAGAAATTGAAGAAGTTGCCTACTTCAAAGATTAAGGAAATGTGTGCAATGTGGCTTAAAGTGCAAACCTTTTTTGATGACAATCACCCTAACACAGCTATTGCAAGCCATGCTGGTGACTATTACACTAACAATGTTGTGAAACACTTTAGGAATGTCATAAAGGAACGGGAGGTAGAGGCCACTATGTTGTGCGACAGAAATCCAGTGACTCTGAAGCTGGTCCAAGTGGCATTAAAAGAAGAAGGGAAGTAACCCAGGAAAAGGACTTGCTACCTCAAGCCTTAATGGAAGGGGATTCCCATTCTAAACACTAACACCTCTCCCCTCCTCCCATCCCATCAATCATCACCAGATCTTCATTAAAGGTAAGTGTCAATTATTTTATTGTTATTGTAATTATTCTATTGCATTAAACTTAATATTTCATGTAGTAAAAATTTGTTTTTTTTCATACTTTTGGGTGTCTTGCACGGATTAATTTGATTCCCATTATTTCTTATGAGGAAAATTGATTCGATTTTCGATATTATCGGTATTCGATGAGCTCTCAGGAACGGATTAATATCGAATACCGGGGGTCCACTGTATTCATCTTGACTGGAATGCTAGCAGCAAGTCCAAACCCTAAACGTCAGCCACAAGATAAAAAATATATTGTATCATTACTTTGTAGTGCATTAGCAAAATGAAATACACGCAGTATGTATTACATTATATACAGTGGAACCTCGAGTTTTGGCCACCCCAAGTTTTAGCCGTTTTGAGTTTCGATCACTTTTTTCGGTTATATTTTGTCTCGAATTTCGAACATTACCTCGAGTTTCGGCCGCCGTACCAGACCTGTTCGCCTGCCAGTGCCCACACAAAGCATCCCATGCATGCGTTGTGGGTCAGTCTGGCTTTGTTTCTCCTCGAGTGAACATTACCCTGCACTTTCATCCAAACATTTCACAATAATCCATTGTTTATTGTGCTTGTTGATTGAGTGCAACTGCTACATAATTAACCATGGGCCTAAAGAAACTTTCTAGTACCAGGCGTTTGGTAAAGAAAGTGAGAAACACAATAAAATTGAAGAAAGAAATTGTAGCAAAGTATGAAAGTGGAGGAGGAAGAGAGACGGAAGAATGTGCCTCTAGCGATTCTACAATATGTACGATACTAAAGCAGCAGGAGTCAATAAAGGCTATAGTGACAGCCAGTGATAAAGTGCAGCATTAACAGTGTAGCAAATAAGTTAAGTGATTAAGCGATAGAAAATGGACATGAAACTAACTCCTCTAATGTTATTGGAGGTGTGTAGGGCCACTGACAACACCGCTGCCACTGCCACCACTATATGTAAGCCTTATGCTGTCAGTGGCCCTTATAAACCCAACACCACCACCACTCAACATACGTAATGACATATTTTATTCATTCCAGAGTATATATCATGTTTCTATGGTTTTAATATTGTTTATTATGTCATATTAGATCAATTATGATAGATAAATAAACTGTTAAGTTGATATTAGCATCATATTGAAGGAGTATCTTGTCCTGTTTCCAAACAAATTCCCCTTCCTGTCTTCCATAAGCCAGTAAGTCTTTTCAATAAAGGTAGGTAATGTTTATATTTATTTATATTTCTCACTGTTTTCTGTATGTAAAACTATATTTCTTCTTTAAAATGAATTTTTTGTGAATATTTTTGGATGTCTGGAATGGATTAACTGGATTTACATTATTTCTTATGGGAAACATTGCTTTGACTTTTGAACAATTTGAGCTTCTGGAACGGATTACGGCTGAAACTTGAGGTTCCACTGTGTATACGTACACGTACGCACAGGTACGTACACAGGTATGTACACATGTATACACGTACACACGTACATGCGCACACGTACACACGTACACGCGCGCACACACGTACACACGTACACGCACACACGTATACACATGTACACACGTACACACACGTACCTAGTAGCGATCAGTGAAGAGGTGGGGCCAGGAGCTCGGACTCGAACCCCGCAACCTCAACTAGGTGAGTACAACTAGGTGAGTACATGTGTACACACACACACACACACGTGTACACACACACGTGTACACACACACGTGTACACACACACACGTACACACACGTACACACACACACGTACACACACACACGTACACACACACACGTACACACACACACGTACACACACACACGTACACACACACACGTACACACACACACGTACACACACACACGTACACACACACACGTACACACACACGTACACACACACACGTACACACACACACGTACACACACACACGTACACACACACACGTACACACACACACGTACACACACACACGTACACACACACACGTACACACACACACGTACACACACACACGTACACACACACACGTACACACACACACGTACACACACACACGTACACACACACACGTACACACACACACGTACACACACACACGTACACACACACACGTACACACACACACGTACACACACACACGTACACACACACACGTACACACACACACGTACACACACACACGTACACACACACACGTACACACACACACGTACACACACACACGTACACACACACACGTACACACACACGTACACACACACACGTACACACACACACGTACACACACACACGTACACACACACACGTACACACACACACGTACACACACACGTACACACACACACGTACACACACACACGTACACACACACACGTACACACACACACGTACACACACACACGTACACACACACACGTACACACACACACGTACACACACACGTACACACGTACACACACACACGTACACACACACACGTACACACACACACAGGGGCCAGGAGCTAGGACTCGACCCCTGCAACCACAAATAGGTGAGTACACGCAGTAGGGCCCCACTTATACGATAGGTTAGGTTCCAGGCTATCACCGGCAAGAGGACATTGCCAGAAGTGGTCATTGCCAGAAAGCAGTATGCCATTTTTATCCACTTATAAATGCATGTAAATGCCAGACAACAAGTTTACGCTAACTTACATTAAGTTGATAACAGAACTAGACATTAAAAAACACAATAAAAAGTAAATTACATACACAGTACATTCATTACTTACCTTAAATTATTATAATCAAAAAGAAGCGCTAAACCACAAGGGCTATACAGCGCTGCAGGGCAAGAAGTCAGGTGTAAGTGGCCCAGGCTCCCCATCCCAAACTTTATACAGTGGACCCTCGACCAACGATATTAATCCGTTCCCGAGAGCTCATCTTTAGTCAAAATTATCGTTAGTCGAGTTAATTTTCCCCATAAGAAATAATGGAAATCAAATTAATCTGTTCCTGACACCCCAAAGTATTGAAAAAAAAAATTTTTTTTACCATATGAAATATTAATTTTAACCCCTTCAGGGTCTAAGGCCAAAATCTGAAGTGGTGCTCCAGTGTCCAAGAAATTTTGAAAAAAATTATTTTTTCTTAAAGAATTAAAGGGCATATTTTTGTGAAGGTAATAAGACAAAAAAAAAAATTCTGATCAGTAGTTACCGAGAGGTTTGTCCAAAATGACCTAGTGGCGGCAACATCGACGATTTCCATATACGCGCATTACTTTACTTAGCAGTTTTTGTAGTTTTTTTTTTCTTTTCCAATTTTTTTCTTTTCCTACTAACATTTGGGGCCTGAGAGACCAATACTGTATATAATGTATATATATAAACTCACTGTATTGAACACAATAACCACACTAAAGTTATTATCATATTATTGTTTACCACTGTGGTTTATTACAATAAACATGCACAAATCTTGTATAATACTAATGTTCTATCATATATTTACATATTTGCAATCACTGGACATGGTTTTAGAACTGCTGGAGCTTGTGGAACTCCTTGAAACAAGGCACCATGCACAGAGGTACCTTACATTCCTCACACACAAACCGAGTGTCTTTGCGTCTTTGTTGCCGTCGTTTTGTTTGTGCACAGACGATGCATCTCTTCTGAGCAAATTTCTTCCGAGTTGAAGGAAGCTGTATTATGAAATGATCACCTTCCCTCCTCAAGCGCTTGGGTATATCCTGAGGAGTTCAAGGACCTTGTTGTATAGCAGGTGTTGTTACCTGGTACTTCATCGAGTTGTCTGACAACAGACAAACAAAATTCACCATACGGTGGTCTGTTGCCAGTCTTTATTTGGTACTTATTACAGTGGACCCCCGCATAACGATGGCATCACATAGCGATTATTTCGCATACCGCTTACTTTAATTGCAAAAATTTTGCCTCACATACCGCTTAAAAACCCGCTTACCGATTTTCTTCCGAGACGCGCTCACATGTTCCGCCGGTGGCATTGTTTACCAGCCAGCCTCCGCGGTAACATCCAAGCATACAATCGGAATATTTCGTATTATTACAGTGTTTTCGGTGCTTTTTCTGGAAAATAAGTGACCATGGGCCCCAAGAAAGCTTCTAGTGCCAACCCTACAGCAATAAGAACATAAGAACATAAGAACGAAGGAACACTGCAGAAGGCAGGTTGTATAATAAACCCCAATCAACCATCGCTACTATTGGTGGTACAGCTGCTGCTGCTGCACTGTCAGCTGCTGCTGCTGCTGCTGCTGCACTGTCAGCTGCTGCTGCTGCTGTAGCACCGTTGTTGGTGTGGCTTATTGAGAATACCAAGAAACAATTAACCCCAGAGGATTTGCCACCCAGGATAACCCAAAAAAGTCAGTGTCATCGAAGACTGTCTAACTTATTTCCATTGGGGTCCTTAATCTTGTCTCCCAGGATGCAACCCACACAAGTCGACTAACACCCAGGTGAACAGGGAAAAATGCCTGGAACTAGTTTACCTGGAGTTTACCTGGAGAGAGTTTCGGGGGTCAACGCCCCCGCGGCCCGGTCTGTGACCAGGCCTCCTGGTGGATCAGCGCCTGATCAACCAGGCTGTTGCTGCTGGCTGCACGCAAACCAACGTACGAGCCACAGCCCGGCTGATCAGGAACTGCCTTTAGGTGCTTGTCCAGTGCCAGCTTGAAGACTGCCAGGGGTCTGTTGGTAATCCCCCTTATGTGTGCTGGGAGGCAGTTGAACAGTCTCGGTCCCCTGACACTTATTGTATGGTCTCTTAACGTGCTAGTGACACCCCTGCTTTTCATTGGGGGGATGGTGCATCGTCTGCCAAGTCTTTTGCTTTCGTAGTGAGTGATTTTCGTGTGCAAGTTCGGTACTAGTCCCTCTAGGATTTTCCAGGTGTATATAATCATGTATCTCTCCCTCCTGCGTTCCAGGGAATACAGGTTTAGAAACCTCAAGCGCTCCCAGTAATTGAGGTGTTTTATCTCCGTTATGCGCGCCGTGAAAGTTCTCTGTACATTTTCTAGGTCGGCAATTTCACCTGCCTTGAAAGGTGCTGTTAGAGTGCAGCAATATTCCAGCCTAGATAGAACAAGTGACCTGAAGAGTGTCATCATGGGCTTGGCCTCCCTAGTTTTGAAGGTTCTCATTATCCATCCTGTCATTTTTCTAGCAGATGCGATTGATACAATGTTATGGTCCTTGAAGGTGAGATCCTCCGACATAATCACTCCCAGGTCTTTGACGTTGGTGTTTCGCTCTATTTTGTGGCCAGAATTTGTTTTGTACTCTGATGAAGATTTAATTTCCTCATGTTTACCATATCTGAGTAATTGAAATTTCTCATCGTTGAACTTCATATTGTTTTCTGCAGCCCACTGAAAGATTTGGTTGATGTCCGCCTGGAGCCTTGCAGTGTCTGCAATGGAAGACACTGTCATGCAGATTCGGGTGTCATCTGCAAAGGAAGACACGGTGCTGTGGCTGACATCCTTGTCTATGTCGGATATGAGGATGAGGAACAAGATGGGAGCTAGTACTGTGCCTTGTGGAACAGAGCTTTTCACCGTAGCTGCCTCGGACTTTACTCTGTTGACGACTACTCTCTGTGTTCTGTTAGTGAGGAAATTATAGATCCATCGACCAACTTTTCCTGTTATTCCTTTAGCGCGCATTTTGTGCGCTATTACGCCATGGTCACACTTGTCGAAGGCTTTTGCAAAGTCTGTATATATTACATCTGCATTCTTTTTGTCTTCTAGTGCATTTAGGACCTTGTCGTAGTGATCCAGTAGTTGAGACAGACAGGAGCGACCTGTTCTAAACCCATGTTGCCCTGGGTTGTGTAACTGATGGGTTTCTAGATGGGTGGTGATCTTGCTTCTTAGGACCCTTTCAAAGATTTTTATGATATGGGATGTTAGTGCAATTGGTCTGTAGTTCTTTGCTGTTGCTTTACTGCCCCCTTTGTGGAGTGGGGCTATGTCTGTTGTTTTTAGTAACTGAGGGACGACCCCCGTGTCCATGCTCCCTCTCCATAGGATGGAAAAGGCTCGTGATAGGGGCTTCTTGCAGTTCTTGATGAACACAGAGTTCCATGAGTCTGGCCCTGGGGCAGAGTGCATGGGCATGTCATTTATCGCCTGTTCGAAGTCATTTGGCGTCAGGATAACATCGGATAGGCTTGTGTTAATCAAATTTTGTGGCTCTCTCATAAAAAATTCATTTTGATCTTCGACTCTCAGTCTGGTTAGCGGCTTGCTAAAAACTGAGTCATACTGGGACTTGAGTAGCTCACTCATTTCCTTGCTGTCATCTGTGTAGGACCCATCTTGTTTAAGTAGGGGCCCAATACTGGACGTTGTTCTCGATTTTGATTTGGCATAGGAGAAGAAATACTTTGGGTTTCTTTCGATTTCATTTATGGCTTTTAGTTCTTCCCGCGATTCCTGACTCCTAAAGGATTCTTTTAGCTTAAGTTCGATGCTTGCTATTTCTCTGACCAGTGTCTCCCTGCGCATTTCTGATATATTGACCTCTTTTAGCCGCTCTGTTATTCTTTTCCGTCGCCTGTAAAGGGAGCGCCTGTCTCTTTCTATTTTACATCTACTCCTCCTTTTTCTTAGAGGAATAAGCCTTGTGCATACATCGAGTGCCACCGAGTTAATCTGTTCTAGGCATAAGTTTGGGTCTGTGTTGCTTAGTATATCTTCCCAGCTTATATCGGTTAGGACTTGGTTTACTTGGTCCCACTTTATGTTTTTGTTATTGAAGTTGAATTTGGTGAATGCTCCCTCGTGACTAGTCTCATTTTGTCGGTCTGGGGCTCCACGCATACATGTCTGAACCTCAATTATGTTGTGATCTGAGTATATTGTTTTTGATATGGTGACATTTCTTATCAGATCATCATTGTTAGTGAAGATGAGGTCTAGTGTATTCTCCAGTCTAGTAGGCTCTATTATTTGCTGGTTTAAATTGAATTTTGTGCAGAGATTTAAAAGCTCGTGTGAGTGTGAGTTTTCATCAGAGCTGCCTCCTGGTGTTATTACTGCAACAATATTATTTGCTATATTCCTCCATTTTAGGTGCCTTAAGTTGAAATCCCCCAGGAGCAAGATGTTGGGTGCAGGAGCTGGAAGATTTTCCAGACAGTGGTCAATTTTTAACAGCTGTTCCTGGAATTGCTGGGATGTTGCATCCGGAGGCTTGTAGACTACCACAATGACTAGGTTTTGGTTCTCGACCTTTACTGCTAAAACTTCCACTACGTCATTTGAGGCATTAAGCAGTTCTGTGCAAACAAGTGACTCTGCAATGTACAGGCCAACCCCCCCCTTTTGCCTGTTCACTCTGTCACATCTGTATAGGTTGTAACCTGGGATCCATATTTCGTTGTCCAAGTGATCCTTTATGTGGGTCTCAGTGAAAGCCGCGAACATTGCCTTTGCCTCTGCAAGCAGTCCACGGATGAAAGGTATTTTGTTGTTTATTGCTGGCTTTAGACCCTGTATATTTGCAAAGAAGAATGTTATCGGACTGGTGGTATTGTTGGTACTGGGGGGGGATTTTTTTTCCGGCATTAGTATCTGTATCTGTTGGTTTGGAGTGGAGGCCATCGACTGTGGTTCCACTCCAGGAATGACTGGATTTGGTGTACGATTTCTGCCATTTCCTGCCAGTTTTTTTTCCTTCCTGGCACTAAAAAACCTCTCCCTCTTGAGTGGCTGTGGCTACCCAGGTTTTCCCATGGCCTGGATGTTTTGTATCTTTTTGTCCCCTTTAGATGGTATGCCTGGCAATTTAAGTTATAGCACAGTCTTTCCTGTACTGAAGAGGTACACATTTCAGGGTGAAAAAGCTTACAGGAAGGGAGTTTGCATTTTCCTGTTGTCATATGGGCATGACATTTTCTAGGGTGGTCATAGTTGCATGTCCCATCTGTTTTTCCAGATTTCCCATGCCAGCAGATACCAAGTGCATAGTATGTGCACAGGCTTGGTTTCCGTTTGCCTTGGGTTTCTGTGACTGTATTCCCTGTTGGTGCATGTTTCCCTGTCTTATTCCTATCCTCCTTAGCACCAACAATGGAGCTCCCACCAGTTGTTTTTGGTAATTTATCCTCACTATTGCTATTGGAGTCCTCTTGTTTGCTATTTCCTGCGGTATTTCTGGTTTGCAATATTGGTTTTATCTTATCTTTGACTACACTTGTTTCCCTACTATGGCTCCTGTCCTCTATGAGGTCATTTATATGTATTCCTTCCTGCGTATAATTCCCGACTACCTGGACAAAATCTCCAGCTTCACCATTACTGTCTACCAGGACAGTATCTCCAGCTTCACCATTTCTGTCTCCCAGGACAGCACCTCCAGCTTCACCATTACTGTCTCCCAGGACAGCACTATCAGACAGCCTATCACATTTACTGACTACCAGGACATCACCTCCAGCCTTACAGTTTGTGACTACATGGCCAGTATCAAGGGCAGTACCATTCAGCCCGGACTTTTTATGTTCCCATCTGTTGTAGAAAGCTTCCAGGTTTTCTATGAAAGCAGCTTTGATGTTATCCTCTTTTAATACCCTTGTGATTTTAGTCCACAGATTTTCCTCATTTGGGCATACCCAAAAACACTTCTCTGTTTTAATACTGCTTGTAGCTAGTTCTGGGATATCTGCACAAGGAGCGTGACACCAATTTCCACAAAAATGACAATTTATCCATGTGGTAGCCCGTTTGTTTGACTGACCACAGACTACACACAGCTTCATAATGATTTGAATGGTTGATTTACTGCAAGTCTACTAGCAACCTCTTGAATATTATATTAATAACCTTAAATGAAGCTCTAGCTATTTGTATTTCTGTTTCTAACTCTTTTTGTATATTGGACAGCTTACCGTCACGTTCCTGATTTTTAATGTTTGTGTTTATAAGGGCGCCTACAAACCCATCCGTTTACAGTCTGCTTTATTGTCCAACGAAACTGTTTGAAACCAGTCCCGGGTTCGGACCAGTCAAGGTTCGGACCAGTCAAGGGTTCGGACCAGTCGATCTGCTCTGATCAGTGGGTCACTTATTTAAAACATACTGGTCGGTGATTTGAGCTAACACATGAAGGATCTACTGGAAATTATCTACCCGAGTAATATGTGATTTGACTGATACAAAAGTATAACTTGCGTGTTGAAGAGCCGGTGATATCTGGCAGCTCCTACAATGACGTACAGTCGACCTCTTTGTTTATCAATCGCTGTATCTGGCTTTTCTATTTTTGTTTTTTTCCGTCTCCACCACAATAAATGCTATATTATCACTATAGTTGACTGGTGCAAATTTTGGAGGAAGGACGCTTTTTCTGTAGTAATAATTGCTTCTCGTTGTGTATATTGCGACCGCTGGTAACTACAGGTTATATGAAATTCACAGTAACGTCTCGTATTTCAAGAAAATGAAACTAATGAAAGTCACTCCACTCCACTAAGTACCATTATAATACTGGTTAGTTGCTACTACAACACTGTATTCTGCTATTCACTGGTATCACTAGATTATATGCGAGTACACTAGCAGGCCAGGAAGATTATTAAAAACAGCTGACCTGTGGTAAGTTTCTGGCGACTTCTGGCACCTGCCTCTATAGGCTTATCACTTCATTTACAAATTCAAATGACACTTTAGCCTTTATCATCAATATACTAGGGAGCCACTGTAGTATACACTATACACTATGTATACTCAATGCTTTCAGGGAGACTTTCTTTCCTCTGACAACGTTCAATTATTATTATTTTTTTTTTTTTTTTTTTTTTTCACACGGGAAACAGGCCTATGATTCCCCTCTGGCAGTAAACTCTGCTAGGTAGTGCACACTAATTCTCCTTTTTTGACTCAGTATATAATGTTTTCCGCCCAAGATTGGTTCCAGGCGCTAGAGGGATGTATCGTATAGGATTGATGACACAAATTAAAGTTCTAGCACGTAAGAGCGACCGTGAAAACACCAGAAAGCCGGGAGCACAACCTGGTGTCCTGGTACTTACCACCTACAGTACAGTGTTACTAGTGCTCATATTGGTGAATTTAAAGCCAGCAAAGGTTGGTTTGAGAGATTTAAGAATCGTAGTGGCATACACAGTGTGATAAGGCCTGTTCTGGAAGAAAATGCCAAACAGGACCTACAGTACTCAGGAGGAAAAGGCATTCCCAGGACACAGTGTCTCATCAGTCATTGCTGCATCTTCAATAAAGGTAAGTGTCATTTATTCTTCATTTAGTAGACTAGTACATGCACAATATATACTGTGCATGTACTACTCTACTATTGTGCATGTATCCTTCTCTTTGTGTGTGGGAAAATGTATATTTCATGTGGTAAAATTTTTTTTTTCATACTTTTGGGTGTCTTGCACAGATTAATTTTATTTCCATTATTTCTTATGGGGAAAATTCATTCACATAACGATTATTTCGCATAACAATTACCCCTCTTGCACGGATTAAAATCGTTAACCGGGGGTCCACTGTATATGCATTGAAATGTCCACGAGATGGAATAAAAGTTTCATGTACCACTTGTAACTTTTACGAACACAATCAACAAAACCAATCTGCACGTCACATTTGTCAACCAAGCGCATGTTTTATGTATAATCAATCACTGTCACTGGTTTTCGAATACGTTCATTAGTCACTCGATCAACTTTGCCACTGTCTTGCATTTCATTACGGTGAATGGTTGCCAACAATGTGACATCTCGTTTGTCATGCCACGATGTCATTGGCAGTAAACACCTGCACATCATCACCACGAGCACCTGCGTTGAGCTTGGGCATATGTTTACGATTAGAATGCACTGTGCCACACACATCTGTCTTGTTCACTCGCAAGAAATCACTGAGTAATGGGCTTGTGTACCAGTTATCGGTACATAATGTATGCCCCTTACCAAGATAAGGTGCCATCATGCTTCTCGCTACGTCACCTGAGATACCCAATAACATCTTGGTATCTTTCAACGTTTTACTTCCCGTGTATACAACAATATCCAATACCAGGCCACTGTCACAGTCACAGAGTACAAACAGTTTTATACCAGAGCGTTTCCTCTTGCTCGGTATATACTGCTTGAATGACAGCCTACCTTTGAACAAAATCAAAGACTCGTCAATTGCAAGATTCTTGAATGGACAAAAGTACAGTGGACCCACGCTTAACGATCACCTCCCAATGCGACCAATTATGTAAGTGTATTTATGTAAGTGCGTTTGTACGTGTATGTTTGGGGGTCTGAAATGGACTAATCTACTTCACAATATTCCTTATGGGAACAAATTCAGTCAGCACTGGCACCTGAACATACTTCTGGTATGAAAAAATATCGTTAACCGGGGTCCACTGTATATGCTGAACTTTTGTTTGAGATCCATAAAAACATTTCTAATCTTGTATAACCTGTCACTTCTGTCAGGCCTGGTTTTGTCAGAGAAGTGCAACATACGTAACAGTAAGATAAACCTGTTCACTGGGATGATTTCACTGAAGACCGGGGTAGAAATTAGCCGATCTGTGGACCAGTATGCTTTTATATTATGCTTATAGACATGAGGCATAAGCATTATTGTTGCAAAAAGCAAATACATTTCTGCAACAGTCGTCTCTTTCCACCGGTGTAGTCTTGACTGTGGTGATATGATCGTATTTGCCATGGTGTACTCAAAATACTTATTACTTTCCTTGACAATAGTTTCCATCAATGGCTGGTCAAAGAATAATTCAAAGAATTCCAGTTCATTGGCCGTGGTTCCAAGGGGACAAGTAGGTAGAATTCCACTTTAAGAGTCATCAAAGTGGTGGGGCTTGGGAACAAAATTGGGATTTTGCTGCCAATCCCAGATACGGTTTGCTGGTGGATACTGGACATTATAGGCTGGTTGTGCGGGTAGTTGTGGTTGTGGTGGGCTGGTGGCTGACGCTCCGCTTTGTCTTTGAACTGAGGAGTCAGCAGCGTGGGTCCCAGCCTGGGCCGGTGAGTCACGCATGGCCGTGGCACTACCATCACCACTACCACCATCTGCTGATGCCTGTGGTCTATCCATGCCAAGTGTAGCCACATCATCCTCACTATCACTATCTATACCTGGTGTAGGGCCACGGGATGTACTCCGGGATGTACTCCGTCCCCTGGGCACAGCATAGGGTACACTACCCGAGCGCATGTGGCGGCGTACGTACCGACGCTTCACTGGTGAATATGATTCCTCACTATCACTACTTGAATGATCGTCAAGAGCAATAAAATCACAATCCACGTCACTATCATCATTACTGAAGTCAGAGGCCTGGCCACGCGAAAATAATAGTTTTCTCTTGCGTTGTGGTACAACTGACTGACTGAGGAGTGCCTACACCAGAGGTAGAAGGTTGAGGATCGTCAGGGTTTTCTGCACTGTTATCGATATCCTGGTCATTCCTTTCGGTCACTAACTGATCAAAGCCAAAGAATTTGTCTTCAGTTCCATTTCCATCAGTGTCAGAACTGTCAGATAGGAAGAGGAGAGTCCCAATTTTCCGTGGAGTGAGAGCTGCCTTGCGACGAGGCATGGTGAACATGGGTAACTGAGCCGGTGTTCCCACAATGCTATGCGGGCGCCTAGATTTTTTGTTCATGGCGCACACCCACCACGCAGACCCGTTCTCTCACATGTAGGCCTATGAGTGCTTTCGCGCTAAATTTGACGGTGCTAGAATTTTGGCATAGATCTACGGTTTGGACACTCAACGTGAAGCCGTAGATCTACGGGACGGACCCTGAAAGGGTTAATGGAAGTGAGGACAATCCACCCCATCCCCATTAGTCTATTGTAACCAGAGTTTGTTGTATACTATCAAATTATGCTCTAGTAATTTTCTCAATATAGACATCACGCTGACTTGGCAATAATTCAATGGCAATGATTTATCTGCTGTTTTGAAAGATGGCAAATACCTTTGACGAGTTCAGCATTTTTCTGCTCCCAGAGGCCGGTGCTTGATATTTAACTTAGGATTGCCAACATTTAACTTAATGTATATTACTGACCTTACAATACAGCCAATATTTAACATAACCTACATCAATGACCTTGCCAATACTTCTTAAGTACTAAAACTTGTTCTGTTTGCAAATGACAACTCTTATCTCCTATTCAAATCTGGTTTTTCTCAATCATAGTTGAGAAGCTCAAAAGATATCAGAGTATCAATAGCTACCATAGATTCACTCTTAACAGCGACAAATTTTTTTTACATAATGTTTGGAAAGAACTTCAAATGTACAACTCAGTACGTATATTGATAAATAATTTGCTCATTTCAAGACCAAATGAGAGAAAATTTCTAGGTCTATCTTGAGGCCAATTTAAAATTCAACACTTATGTCCGGCACATAACAAAAGAGGTTTCCACAACAGACATCTTCTCTTTAGATTCATTACTATGTACCTCAAACAGAATTACTTAACACTAGTCTCTAATCAATCCTTACTTCACCTATGACATTTGTGCCTGGGGCTCTACCCAGTACTAGAATAAATCACCTGAAGCCTATAGTAACAAAAAGCTGCCATACAAATGATAAATCACACAAGTGTTAGACAACACACCTCCACTCTTCGAAAGTTTAACTTGCTCAACATAGTAAACATTCACTCTCGCTACTGTACCTATTATATATACAGGATAATTAAATCAAATATAAACCCAACTCTGAACTCTTCCTGAAAAGCTGCAACAAAACTTTTAGGCAACTCAACCTGAGTAAAAATTAAATAGGTACAAAAGACCCCAAAAAATTTGAAACTGCCAGAATATTCCAAGTTTACCTGGAGAGAGTTCCAGGGGTCAACGCCCCCGCGGCCCAGTCTGTGACCAGGCCTCCTGGTGTTTCTATCTGGTATTTCCTATCTCCCAATCTCTTCAAAACTATTGTTAAAATGAACCTCATTTCCCCAGTGATAAATGATAGCAACAACTATGTTCAAACACATACAGTCTTCATCCTCCTCAACTTGTTTCTGTTTTTTCTACTAGCATATATTGAACCATGTTTCAATATACATGTATGTTATTTTGCTGAGAATTTCACACAGAATGTACAAGTGTTGTACCTAACTTTTACTATGTATGCTGATAAAATGTAATGCAAAAGAAGTTATCTGAAGATGAGTTCATATATGAATGACTCGCCATTTTTTCAAGACGATTTTTTATTAACTTCCTGTTAATACCATGTACAGATTCCCAAATAAATCATACCACATAATTCTTACAGCTAGACCAAGTTTTTTTTCCCAAAATACTGTGCATCCTATGGGCTTTCTGATTATATTTTCTAAAGCGGGTTATTTGTGTATTGGATATAAAGAATCTTAATCTTATATAATATTAAGTAACCCAATATTTAACCTGGGATACCACACTATCCTAGGTCACATACTGAGGGGCCACAGTTCGAATCCTTGCATGGGTGGAAACGATGGGCACGTTTCCTTACATACGTTATCCCTGTTCACCTAGCATAAGTAGGTACCTGGGTGTTAGTCGACTGTTGAGGATTGCAGCCTGGGGGCGGTAGTATACCTTACAGCTGGGCTTTCACACAAGCTGAGGTAACATAACAGGTCTTAGCCTGTAAAATTAAAAAAGAAATTAACCTGGGATAACCCAACACCTACCCCAGAAAAACCCAACACCTACCCTAGAAAACCCAACACCTACCCTAGAAAAACCCAACACCTACCCTAGAAAAACCCAACACCTACCCCAGAAAAACCCAACACCTACCCTAGAAAAACCCAACACCTACCCCAGAAAAACCCAACACCTACCCTAGAAAAACCCAACACCTACCCTAGAAAAACCCAACACCTACCCTAGAAAAACCCAACACCTACCCTAGAAAAACCCAACACCTACCCTAGAAAAACCCAACACCTACCCCAGAAAAACCCAACACCTACCCCAGAAAAACCCAACACCTGCCCCAGAAAAACCCAACACCTACCCTAGAAAAACCCAACACCTACCCTAGAAAAACCCAACACCTACCCTAGAAAAACCCAACACCTGCCCTAGAAAAACCCAACACCTACCCCAGAAAAACCCAACACCTACCCCAGAAAAACCCAACACCTGCCCTAGAAAAACCCAACACCTACCCCAGAAAAACCCAACACCTACCCCAGAAAAACCCAACACCTGCCCCAGAAAAACCCAACACCTACCCCAGAAAAACCCAACACCTACCCTAGAAAAACCCAACACCTACCCCAGAAAAACCAAACACCTACCCCAGAAAAACCCAACACCTACCCTAGAAAAACCCAACACCTACCCCAGAAAAACCAAACACCTACCCTAGAAAAACCCAACATCTACCCCAGAAAAACCCAACACCTACCCTAGAAAAACCCAACACGTACCCCAGAAAAACCCAACACCTGCCCTAGAAAAACCCTTGTTTTACCTAGTTAACGCGGTACGAGTACCAAGTACAAGACATTTTTTCCGCCATGGACTCGACCTGGAGTACAAGTGGACAAAGTACGTAATGGAGAAGCTACCTCTGGACTCCTGACTTGTTGCAACCACAAAAACTATTTTCCGCCTTCAAATCAACCCAGCAGCGAACTCTCTGATCTCAACCTTAAGACGAGACGCAGGCAGTGTCTCAGGGGTGTAGCTACACCTACACGGGCTACAATCTACCAGAAATGTACTCACAGTTGCGAGAAAATAGTTTTCCCGAGTATAATGGAGATGGAGGAGGTAGTGGAGTGATGGGTCGCTCTCACACGTTTTCTATGATGCTCCACGTCTCTCAACCCTTGCCTCCAAGTCTCTGGCTAAGACTTCGCCTACTCCATGTAATCTTCAATCATCACCACTGATGGCTTTACAAGCTGCTGTATTCACTTTCTGCAATGTTTTCATTGCGGTTGTAATCATTACATTCATAAACGTGTGATATGTAGCTTGTTGTATCCAAATAAAGCCATGTAGTATGATTTAAATGCATAGGATACCATTACAATGTAATCACTTCCATACGCTCCTGAAGAAAAAATAAAACAAGAAACACTAAACAACATTACTGAATAAATTCTACTGTATATTTTGTTAGCAATACTTTACTAGGTATACGTTAATATATACATATATCATCTAAAATTATAATGGCTGTTGCTAGGTCAATCCCCAGGCTCAGGGTTGCCAGATTGACCATTACATGGCCAAATTGGTGATAATTCAAATTTAAGGGTTACAATGTGGGGTTTACAGGTTTTGGGTATTGTGTGGTTTACATGTTATAAAATACTAATTACAGAGGGGGCCACTAGGACACCTAACCTGGCTAGGCATTTAACGTAAGAAAGAAGGAACACTGCGACAGGCCTACTGATCCAAGCGGAGTAGGTCCATGTTTCCCCCCCGGATAATCCCAATGACCCCCCCAGCCGGGTCATCTCCACTCAAGGATGGAGCACTGCACCAGACCCAGCAGCACAAGCTAGTCAGGTCAACTCACACCCACCCACACCCACTCATGTATTTATCTAACCTATTTTTAAAACTACACAACGTTTTAGCCTCAATAACTGTACTCGGGAGTTTGTTCCAATCATCCACAACTCTATTACCATACCAGTGCTTTCCTATATCATTCCTGAATCTGAATTTTTCCAACTTGAAACAATTGCTGCCGAGTCCTGTCATGGCTGGAAATTTTCAGCACGCTATTTACATCCCCTTTATTTATTCCTGTTTTCCATTTATACACCTGGAGTTTACCTGGAGAGAGTTCCGGGGGTCAACGCCCCCGCGGCCCGGTCTGTGACCAGGCCTCTTGGTGGATCAGAGCCTGATCAACCAGGCTGTTGCTGCTGGCTGCACGCAAACCAACGTACGAGCCACAGCCCGGCTGATCAGGAACTGACTTTAGGTGCTTGTCCAGTGCCAGCTTGAAGACTGCCAGGGGTCTGTTGGTAATCCCCCTTATGTGTGCTGGGAGGCAGTTGAACAGTCTCGGGACCCTGACACTTATTGTATGGTCTCTTAACGTGCTAGTGACACCCCTGCTTTTCATTGGGGGGATGGTGCATCGTCTGCCAAGTCTTTTGCTTTCGTAGTGAGTGATTTTCGTGTGCAAGTTCGGTACTAGTCCCTCTAGGATTTTCCAGGTGTATATAATCATGTATCTCTCCCTCCTGCGTTCCAGGGAATACAGGTTTAGGAACCTCAAGCGCTCCCAATAATTGAGGTGTTTTATCTCCGTTATGCGCGCCGTGAAAGTTCTCTGTACATTTTCTAGGTCGACAATTTCACCTGCCTTGAAAGGTGCTGTTAGTGTGCAGCAATATTCCAGCCTAGATAGAACAAGTGACCTGAAGAGTGTCATCATGGGCTTGGCCTCCCTAGTTTTGAAGGTTCTCATTATCCATCCTGTCATTTTTCTAGCAGATGCGATTGATACAATGTTATGGTCCTTGAAGGTGAGATCCTCCGACATGATCACTCCCAGGTCTTTGACGTTGGTGTTTCGCTCTATTTTGTGGCCAGAATTTGTTTTGTACTCTGATGAAGATTTAATTTCCTCATGTTTACCATATCTGAGTAATTGAAATTTCTCATCGTTGAACTTCATATTGTTTTCTGCAGCCCACTGAAAGATTTGGTTGATGTCCGCCTGGAGCTTTGCAGTGTCTGCAATGGAATAAGTAAGTAAGTAAGTAAGTTTATTCAGGTATACACAAATACAGTTACATAGAATTATCATACATAGCAGCATATGTGTAGAGAACCTAGGATAACCCAAAAAAGTCAGACAGAGTGACTTATTTCCATTGGGGTCCTTTTACCTTATTATTATAGTATAAAGGTTATAATATTTTCTTATTATTCTACAATGAAGATAACATCTTATTATCATACTAAAAAGACTATCTGCTACACCAAGGTCATTAAGACTATCTACAATACGAGGGTCATTACAAGGAATAAGGTAAAAATTACACGTATGTTAGCTAAAAAATAGAAAATCATTCCCCTCCCTTTCTGTAGCTACATTCATCAGACACCTTTTGGCACTCTTCTTGAACTGGTTCACGCTATGACTGGCTTTGACATGTGCGGGTAGTCTGTTCCATTCCTTTATTGCTGTACAATAAAAGGTGTTTGAAGCCTGGCCACTGACTGTGGGTACTACAAAGTTGTGCTCTCTCCCCCTAGTACTATGATTGCTTTGGTTCCCAACCTTGACAAAATTGACAGCAAGATATTCTGGACATTGTTTGTGAGCAATTTTATAAACATGATTTAGCTTCAGTTGTTTTACTCTGTCTTCAACATTCAGCATATCCAACTGCTGTAATTCATCCTGGCCTACATGTTCTCTTGGTCCCAGCCCCAGGATGAATCTTACGATTTTGTTCTGGGTGATTTGCAGTCTATCTTTCAGTTTTTTTGTCAAGGCAGAGTACCAAGAAGAGCAAGCGTAATCCATATGGCATTGTATAAGGGCTAGACATAGGGTCCTGCGAGCCTCAGTAAGTAGACACTGTGCTTGTCTATACAGGAACTACAGTTTGGCATTCGCTTTCTTTACTACACTGTTCCCTATCAATTCTCCTGACATGCATGGGTCAAAGGGGATTCCCAAATATTTTACTGATGAAACCAAAGTGATGGGCTCCCCATTACATTGAACATTAAAATTATTTACCCTTCTCAGTTTATGTTTCGTGCCAAAGAGAATGGCTTCAGTTTTCCCTAGGTGTAATGATAGTTTGTTGTCTACTAACCATTTGCTGCAGGACTCCAGTTCCAGTGTTAAAACATTAGCAATATCTTGTGGGTCTTTACCTTACACTAACAGAGCACTGTCATCTGCATACAGTAGGAGTTTGCACTTGACACTGATAGGCATATCATTGACATAACATAAGAATAATAAGGGACCCAGAATACTACCTTGGGGAACTCCACATGTTATCGGCAGGGGTTCTGATTCTGTTTTGTTGATTTTGACTATTTGTCTCCTGTTGCTAAGGTAGGACTTAAACCAGTCTACAGAACCTATACCAATAGCTTGAAGTTTATTACATAATATATTGTGGTTGACAGTATCGAAGGCCTTTTGCAGGTCTAAGGTTACCATGCCTATGAGGTTCCCCTTTGACATTTCAGTTCTCAGGTAATCCATCAGATTAATAAGGGAGGTGTCGGTTGAGTAGGATCTTCTAAAGCCCGATTGATAGCTATGGAGAATGTTGTTGTCATTAAGGTACTTAACTACTTGAGAATACACCGCCCTCTCTAGAATTTTAGATATACTGAGTATACTAACAGGCCTATAGTTGCTTACATCAGGCCTACTATTTTTCTTGAAGATAGGAGTGACTCTGGCCTCCTTGAACCCCTCCGGTACTGTATTAGTGGTGATTGATAGATTTATTATGTGAGCAATAGGGATTGACAGTTCAGAAGCACCATCTTTTAGGAACTTAGACGGGATGTTATCAGGGCCTGTGCTCTTAGTTGGGTTTAACCTGCTTAGTTCTTTTTGAATAAAGTCATGAGATACACTTACTAGTTGACAACTGTTTGGGGTTACCCCTTTATTGGTATAGTATGTTTGAAACTTATCAGAGTCTGTGTTAAAGGTATTTGATGCAGCTGGTAGTTTACTTACTAGTGTTGATGCAACAGATGTGTAGTAGGAATTAAAGCAATTTGCCACCTTAGATGTTTCGTGGCATACCTCATTATCGATAGTGAGTACTATGTTAGACCTATCTACTGGCTTATGGCTATACCCCAACTGTTTTAGTTGTTGCCAGAGCTTTCTGGGGTTATGCTTATACTCTTCAATTTTTGAGCAGTAGTGCTTCGCCTTTGCTCCTTTTATAAGCCTCTGTACTCTGTTCCTCACCCTTTGGAATTCATTTAGTGCTGCAATATCCTGTCTGTTTGCTTTAAATCTTTTTAGCAGCTGGTCTCTGAATTTCATATTATCTAATATCTCAGTATTCATCCAGGGTTCAGTTCTTCGTTTAATCCTAACCTCTTTAACTGGTGCAATATTATCAAGGATGGTAGTGAACATTGTTTTGAATTTTTCCCAGGCATCGTTTACGTCCGTGCAACTTGTTATCTCTGTCCAGTCACAATTGTGTAGCCTATTTACCAGTGTTTCTTTACTGTAGTTTCTAGTTGACCTCATTTTTATTGTCCTGTGTAGGCCTATCCTATCCCTAGTTATTTTCCTGGTGCAGTAAATGATGAAATGATCACTAAGACCTGTGGTAATGACGCCTGACTGACTAATGTTCTCAGAGCGGTTACAAAGTATGTGGTCAATTAGGGTGGCTGAGAACTGTGTGATCCGGGTTGGAGTATTAATTAGTTGAGTGTAACTATTTAATCCTAGAATTTGCTTATACCTTTTGCATAGCCCGTTATTTTGCTGCTGAAAACAGATATTAAAGTCGCCCATGCATGCAGATTCGGGAGTCATCTGCAAAGGAAGACACGGTGCTGTGGCTGACATCCTTGTCTATGTCGGATACCCTTGTACTATAATATACTATACTATAATGTACTATAATATAGTTAAGACACTGAAGGAGTGAAATCCTTGAGTGTGTCTAACTGTAAGTGTATAGTCTAAAGTGAAGTACCTCAGAGACTTACTATAACAGTACTAAATATCTTCTGCTCTTCGAGGGTAAGAAATACTGAAGGAGTGAACGCCTTCAGGGTAACTATATTATAAGTGTATAGTCTAAAGTGAAGTACCTCAGAGACTTACTAAAACAGTACTAAATATCTTCTGCTCTTCTTACTGCTCTTCGAGGAAGTATCAGAAATACTGAAGCTCTTCGAGTGAACTCCTTCAGTGTGACTATATTATAAGTGTATAGTCTAAGGTGAAGTACCTCAGAGACTTACTATAACAGTACTAAATATCTTCTGCTCTTCGAGGGTAAGAAATACTGAAGGAGTGAACTTCAGTGTGGCTATATTATAAGTGTATAATCTAAGGTGAAGTACCTTACTATAACAGTAGGGTACTAAATATCTTCTGCTCTTCGAGGGTTAGAAACCATCCTCCCAAGATATAATCTTTAGTTGAAGACAAAGTGAAAGTCCAGAAGAACATCTTGAAACACAAGACTCGCCAGCTGGAAGACATCAATATGAAGAAATACGAGGAGAACATGCTGGTGGTCCTCGGATGTGAAAGAAATTACGTAGGCAGAAAAAGCTTTGAAAGCTTCTTGAAGGAAAATATTCTTATTTCCAAAGATACTGAAGATTTTGTTTTCCGGATGGAATTAATTCAACTATATGGAAAGTACGCAGTCGAGGCAGGACTACGACATGCTAATTCTATGGACTTTGGAAAACACTTAAGCACTTCTGGCGTAGGCATCAAGAGAATGAGTGCCAGGTATAACCTTGAGTATGCCTATCAAGGAATGACATGGATTGATACTTCTGGTAAAACTATTTATGAACGTAGTGTTAAGAGAAAAAAGCCTCTATTGGATGAAATTTCCCGAAAAAAACAAAAACTAGTAGACAGCAAAAAGAAGAAGGAACAGGAAAAAACCAAAGGAGAAGAAAAAAGAATGGAGAAGGAAGGTGAGGAAGATTCAAGCAGTGACAAGGAACTGCCACCTTCCACAACTGAACCAGAAGTACAGACTGATGAAGAATCTAACAAGGTCACAAGTCAGGAAACTACTACTGACAATGATTCTCTTATAAGTAATTACATAAACAACTTTATAGTTTCTACTGGAGCAGCAGCTGAGTCAGAAGAACAGCAAGAACAGGAGACCTTCATTCAGGGGCTTCTCTTCCCTGACAAACCACCAAAAGAACAGCAAGAACAGGAGACCTTCATTGAGGAGCTTCTCTTCCCTGACAAACCACCAAAAGAACAGCAAGAACTGGAGACCTTCATTGAGGAGCTTCTCTTCCCTGACAAACCACCAAATCCTGTAGAAGAAACAACTCCACCTGTCAACTTTGACACAAAGCCAGAGTCTGTACAGGAAACCCAAGATTATGATTTTGACCTGGATGCTCTCTTTCATTGAATCAATCCTTCTGGGCCGCTATCACTTGTAGTAACCAAGCAAGAACTACATCCACGGAAGAAGACCACAAAAAATATGTGAGGATATTTTCACAATTGAAAATTTTATTTTTAAATTTTTTTAAGAAGATATTATTATTTTTTAAATGAAAGGACTGATTTTAGTTGAGGTGATAGTATAATAATTATATAATGGAGTCTGTCTGTGTGAATAGTCCAGGTCAAGTACAGTAATATACTGTAGCTAAGACCTTGAAGTAATATAATATATTTAAGACCTTGAAGTACTATAATATATTAAAGAACTTGAAGTACTATAATATAGTTAAGACACTGAAGGAGTGAAATCCTTGAGTGTGTCTAACTGTAAGTGTATAGTCTAAAGTGAAGTACCTCAGAGACTTACTATAACAGTACTAAATATCTTCTGCTCTTCGAGGGTAAGAAATACTGAAGGAGTGAACTCCTTCAGTGTAACTATATTATAAGTGTATAGTCTAAAGTGAAGTACCTCAGAAACTTACTATAACAGTACTAAATATCTTCAGCATATATATAGGGCCGTAGAAGTGGCTTATATACCATAGTCAGGTGAGGCGAAGCAGGAGGAGGCGGGGTCAAAGTGGTACCATCCACTAGTCGAAGTAGGTCGTCATCCAGAGGTTGGACATATTCAAAGTTTATTCTCTATAAAGATTACAATGTTGAATTTACAGAATTTGGTTGTTGCGTGGTTTACATGTAGTTAAATAATGATTACAGAGTGTACCACTAGAACGCCTAGCATGGCTAGGCATTTCGGGCAGACTTAGTTTAATTCTTTATTTTAAAATATTACAAATTATGAGGTAAGTTGGTATTATGGCTAAGTGACTAAATACTAGTTTGTGAGTTTAGCAATGTGAATGCTTTTGTTTTGGCACAGTACATAGTTTCAGTATTGGAGTATCATAGGATTCATTATTTTAAGATTGAGATTAATATTTCTGTTTATGGTCAAATGGGTGAGTGAGTGTAAGTGTGAACCACCAGGTGGTATTCGTGTAGTTAGTTGATGGGGTTTATCAGGGAGATAAGATGTTTTCTAATGGTAGTTTTGAAGGTGATGAATGTGTCTGCACTTCTAGAGTTCTCAGGTAGGGTGTTCCAGATTTTAGGGCCTTTGACATACATTGAATTTTTGTACAGGTTTAGTCGGACATGGGGAATGTCGTAGAGATGTTTGTGTCTGGTGCTATGCCTGTGGGTTCTGTCACAACTATCAAGAAAGCGTTTTAGGTCAAGGTTGATATTGGAGTTTAAGGTCCTGTAGATGTAGATTGCACAGTAGTAAGTGTGGATGTACTGAACAGGGAGTAAGTTTAGATCTATGAAGAGTGGGGGGGGAGGGTGTAGCCAGGGATGGGATTTAGTGATTATTCTTACTGCAGCTTTTTGTTGGGTTATTATTGGCTTTAGGTGTGTTGCTGCAGTTGATCCCCAAGCACAAATAGCATAGGTGAGGTATGGATAAATAAGTGAGTGGTATTGTGTGAGAAGGGCATTTTGCGGCACGTAGTATCGTATCTTGGAGAGGATCCCAACTGTTTTGGATACTTTTTTGGTAATGTGTTGGATATGGGTGCTGAAATTCAGGTTGTCAAGGTATAGGCCTAGGAATTTGCCCTCATTATGTCTGGTAATTAGAGTGTTGTCGATCTTAATGTTAAATTGTGCATCTCCTGCTCTGCTACCAAACATAATGTAGTAGGTTTTGTCAGTGTTAAGCGTAAGTTTATTGGCTGTCATCCAAGTCGATATTTTGATCAGCTCCTCGTTAACAATGGTGTTGAGGGTGGCAAGATTAGGGTGAGAGATGACATAAGTCGTGTCGTCAGCAAAGAGAATGGGTTTCAGGTGTTGGGATACGTTTGGAAGATCATTGATGTATATGAGGAAGAGCAGGGAACCAAGGACACTTCCCTGCGGAACTCCAGTATCAAGTGGCCGTGTTGTTGATGCTGTGTCTTTAATGGTAACATACTGATACCTATTAGTAAGGTAAGATTTGAAATAAGCAAGCGCATGGCCTCTTATACCGTAATGGTCAAGTTTGTGGAGTAGGATGTCGTGGTCTACTGTGTCAAAAGCTTTTCTTAGGTCAATAAAAATTCCTAGTGGATATTCCTTATTTTCCAATGCTGTGTAAAGCAGATCTAGCATTTTTATGATTGCATCATTAGTGCTTTTATTTTTCCTAAATCCAAATTGGCAGGGGTTGAGTATGTTTTGTGCTGTTATAAATGAATATAGTCTCCTGTGCACGAGTTTCTCAAAGATTTTGGATAGCAATGGTAAGTTCGATATTGGCCTATAGTTGTTTAAATCTGTAGGGTCACCACCTTTATGTATTGGTGTAACCCTTGCCATCTTGAGTAGTTTTGGGAAGGTGCTAGTTTCTAGTGACTTGTTAAAAAGTAATGAAATAGCATGCGAAAGGATATGGGCCCCTCGCTTGTACAGTAATGGTGGGACATTAGACAGATTCCCTGAGTTGCTTTTAAGCGACTTTATAATCTCGGTGACTTCCGAGGGCTCAGTTGGTGCAAGACAGAAGGAATTTGGGAAATTCCCATCTAGGTAGTCCCCGGCATGGGCATTAGTATGTGGGATTTTATTGGCGAGATTAGATCCTATGGTTGAGAAGAAGTCGTTTATCTTGTTAGCTGTGTCAGTGGGATGTAGTGGTGTTTCATTAGGTTTAGTTAGGACAATATTCTTTTTTTTTTTCAGTTTGTGGGTCCCTAGAATCTGAGAGAGTGTTTTCCAGGTCTTTTTTATATCTCCTCTAGTGTCTGTGAATCTACTGGAGTAGTATAGTTGTTTGGCTTTCTTTATTACTTTGGTGAGAACTGATGAATAGTGTTTAAGAATATCTTTGTGTATTAAGCCCTGTCTATATTGCTTTTCATATTGGTGTTTCTTGTCAATGGATTTCAGAATGGTGCTGGTTAGCCATGGGCAACCAAGCCGTTTGTTTGTGATCTGTTTCGTTTTTATAGGGCAATGTTTGTTGTATAGTCTAAGTAATTTGTTAAGAAAAATGTCTGTCCAGTCATCAATACCATTGGCCTTGGAGAATTCTGTAGGCCAGTCAACAATCTCTAGGTCAGTTGTGAACTTCCTTATTGAGGCCTCGTCATGGAGTCTAAATGAGACTTTGTTGTATTCAAGTGGTGGTTTATTAATGTTTGTCAGGAGGAAGGTAGGGTAGTGGTCTGTAGTGCTATCTGTGATTATCCCTGATTTAAGGGGGGCTAGTATATTGGTCCATATGTGGTCTATTATGGTTGCACTTGTCTCAGTGAGCCTGGTTGGTTTAGTTATTGTTGATATGAGAAGTGTGTTGTTCATATTGTTGATGAAATCAGTTACAGGCTGATCATCTAGTAAGCCAAGGTTGATGTTGAAGTCTCCAGCTAAGAGAAGGTGGTGCTTATTCATTTGTCTGTTTGTTATTAGTGACTTTAATTTCTCACTGAAATTTGGGATGTTTGTGTGAGGTATCCGGTAAATGGCACCGATTGTAATAGATGTCTTAAGGTTTCTTACAGTAAAACAAGGTTGAAGAATTCTTTGTATCAAGATCCCATGATGTTGCAGTGTCTGACACTGCAACAGATATTAGCAGTGTGGCTAGTCCGACACGCTGCTATTATCTCTGATATAATTATACTTTGCTATGGTTGAAACTCTAGCAACATAAGTCATGCACAAATAACCCGCACATAGGAGAGTGGAGCTTACGACAATGTTTCGGTCCGACTTGGACCATTTACAAAGCCACAGAGGCAAAGGCTGACACTCAGGCCTCTCTTCGCAAACGAAAAGATGCCAGAAAATATCCAGAAATGATTACTGCTGAAATTTCTGTAAAATGTTTCAGTAGCTACGACAGTTTCAAAAGTTTCCTTCAGCACTGAAAGTTGTAATGGGGTTACTAGCCACGTCAGTTTTAAACATTACTTTTCCAAAAGGGTTGGAGTCACTTTACCTGGAGACCTGGAGTTTACCTGGAGAGAGTTTCGGGGGTCAACGCCCCCGCGGCCCGGTCTGTGACCAGGCCTCCTGGTGGATCAGCGCCTGATCAACCAGGCTGTTGCTGCTGGCTGCATGCAAACCAACGTACGAGCCACAGCCCGGCTGATCAGGAACTGACTTTAGGTGCTTGTCCAGTGCCAGCTTGAAGACTGCCAGGGGTCTGTTGGTAATCCCCCTTATGTGTGCTGGGAGGCAGTTGAACAGTCTCGGGCCCCTGACACTTATTGTATGGTCTCTTAACGTGCTAGTGACACCCCTGCTTTTCATTGGGGGGATGGTGCATCGTCTGCCAAGTCTTTTGCTTTCGTAGTGAGTGATTTTCGTGTGCAAGTTCGGTACTAGTCCCTCTAGGATTTTCCAGGTGTATATAATCATGTATCTCTCCCTCCTGCATTCCAGGGAATACAGGTTTAGAAACCTCAAGCGCTCCCAGTAATTGAGGTGTTTTATCTCCGTTATGCGCGCCGTGAAAGTTCTCTGTACATTTGGTTACAGTAGCTATCAAGAATATGATATACAATATATAAAAGAAAAAATACTTGTGAGTGACCTTAGAATGTGGAAACAATATGAGTGAAATACTCTGTTTGCTCTTTAATAATTAAACAAATTTCCCTTTCTCTCTCAGAATCTTTTCACATATTCGTTTATCTCTATATTAATACTAAAAAATTTCATCTCATCAGCCAGAAAATATAATTTACCATCTCAGGAGACACCTAAAAGTTTCGTTTACCCTCACTCTGCCATCATCTCACTGGCTGCTGTTTTTATTACAACATTGGCAGTTTCACATCAAGACAGGATGACCCAAAAACGAAGAAACACTTTCATCACCACTCACTCCATCACTGTCTTGCCAAAGGTGTCCCTACACCACACTCCCCTCACTCACACCCTATGATGCGACCCACCAGACTCCCCTCACACACCCCATGATGCGGCCCACCACACTCCCCTCACACACCCCATGATGCGACCCACCACACTCCCCTCACTCACACCATATGATGCGACCCACCAGACTCCCCTCACCCCCCCAATGATGCGACCCACCACACTCGCCTCACACACCCCATGATGCGACCCATCACACTCCCCTCACACACCCCATGATGCGACCCACCAGACTCCCCTCACACACCCCATGATGCGACCCACCAGACTCCCCTCACCCCCCCAATGATGCGACCCACCACACTCCCCTCACACACCCCATGATGCGGCCCACCACACTCCCCTCACACACCCCATGATGCGACCCACCAGACTCCCCTCACACACCCCATGATGCGGCCCACCACACTCCCCTCACACACCCCATGATGCGACCCACCACACTCCCCTCACTCACACCCTATGATGCGACCCACCAGACTCCCCTCACCCCCCCAATGATGCGACCCACCACACTCGCCTCACACACCCCATGATGCGACCCACCACACTCCCCTCACTCACTCCCTATGATGCGACCCACCAGACTGCCCTCACACACCCCCAATGATGCAACCCACCAGACTCCACTCACACGCCCTGTGATGCGACCCACCACACTCCCCTCACACACACCCCATGATGCAACCCACCAGACTCCCCTCACACACTCCCAATGATGCGACCCACCACACTCCCCTCACACACCCCATGATGCGACCCACCACACTCCCCTCACACACCCCATGATGCGACCCACCACACTCCCCTCACACACCCCATGATGCGACCCACCACACTCCCCTCACACACCCCATGATGCTACCCACCACACTCCCCTCACACACCCCATGATGCGACCCACCACACTCCTCTCACACACCCCATGATGCGACCCACCACACTCCCCTCACACACCCCATGATACGGCCCACCACACTCCCCTCACACACCCCATGATGCGACCCACCACACTCCCCTCACACACCCCATGATGCGACCCACCACACTCCCCTCACACACCCCATGATGCTACCCACCACACTCCCCTCACACACCCCATGATGCGACCCACCACACTCCTCTCACACACCCCATGATGCGACCCACCACACTCCCCTCACACACACCCCATGATGCGACCCACCACACTCCCCTCACCCACCCCATGATGCGACCCACCACACTCCCCTCACACACCCCATGATGAGACCCACCATACTCCCCTCTCACACCCCATGATGCGGCCCACCACACTCCCCTCACACACCCCATGATGCGACCCATCACACTCCCCTCACTCACTCCCTATGATGCGACCCACCAGACTGCCCTCACACACCCCCAATGATGCGACCCACCAGACTCCACTCACACGCCCTGTGATGCGACCCACCACACTCCCCTCACACACACCCCATGATGCGACCCACCAGACTCCCCTCACACACTCCCAATGATGCGACCCACCACACTCCCCTCACACACCCCATGATACGGCCCACCACACTCCCCTCACACACCCCATGATGCGACCCACCACACTCCCCTCACACACCCCATGATGCGACCCACCACACTCCCCTCACACACCCCATGATGCGACCCACCACACTCCTCTCACACACCCCATGATGCGACCCACCACACTCCTCTCACACACCCCATGATGCGACCCACCACACTCCCCTCACACACACCCCATGATGCGACCCACCACACTCCCCTCACCCACCCCATGATGCGACCCACCACACTCCCCTCACACACCCCATGATGAGACCCACCATACTCCCCTCTCACACCCCATGATGCGGCCCACCACACTCCCCTCACACACCCCATGATGCGGCCCACCACACTCCCCTCACACACCCCATGATGTGGCCCACCACACTCCCCTCACACACCCCATGATTCGACCCACCACACTCCCCTAACACACACACCCCATGATTCGACCCACCACACACCCCTCACACACACACACCCCATGATGCGACCCACCACACTCCCCTCACACCCCATGATGCGACCCACCACACTCCCCTCACACACACACCCCATGATGCGACCCACCACACTCCCCTCACACACCCCATGATGCGACCCACCACACTCCCCTCACACACCTCATGATGTGACCCACCACACTCACCCCACACACACCATGATGTGACCCACCACACTCACCCCACACACACACCATGATGCGACCCACCACACTCACCCCACACACACACCATGATGTGACCCACTACACTCACCTCACACACCCCATGATGCGACCCACCACACTCACCTCACACACACTCCCCAAGATGCGACTCACCACACTCCCCTCACACCCCATGATGCGACCCACCATACTCACCTCATGCACACACACCATGATGTGACCCACTACACTCAAACACACCCAATGATGCGACCCACCATACTCCCCTCACACATTCCCCATGATGCGACCCACCATACACCCCTCACACACTCCCCATGATGCGACCCACCACACTCATCTCACACACCTCATGATGCGACCCACCATACTCCCCTCACACCCCCATGATGCGACCCACCATACTCACCTCACACACCCCATGATGCGACCCACCATACTCCCCTCACACACTCCCCATGATGCGACCCACCATACTCCCCTCACACATTCCCCATGATTCGACCCACCATACTCCCCTCTCACACTCCCCATGATGCGACCCACCATACTCCCCTCACACTTTCCATGATGCGACCCACCACACTCACCTCACACACACCCAATGATTCGACCCACCACACTCCCCTCACACACCCCATGATGCGACCCACCACACTCAAACACACTCCATGATACGACCCACCACACTCACACACCATGATGCGACCCACCACACTCCCCTCACACTCCATGATGCGACCCACTACACTCACCTCACACACCCCATGATGCGACCTACCACACTCCCCTCACACCCCATGATGCGACCCACCACACTCCCCTCACACCCCATGATGCGACCCACCACTCTCCCCTCTCACACACCCCATGATGCGACCCACCACTCTCCCCTCACACACCCCATGATGCGACCCACCACACTCCCCTCACACCCCATGATGCGACCCACCACTCTCACACACCCCATGATGCGACCCACCACTCTCCCCTCACACACCCCATGATGCGACCCACCACTCTCCCCTCACACACTTCATGATGCGACCCACCACACGCCCCTCACACCCCATGATGCGACCCACCACTCTCCCCTCACACACCCCATGATGCGACTCACCACTCTCCCCTCACACACCCCATGATGCGACCCACCACTCTCCCCTCACACACCCCATGATGCGACCCACCACTCTCCCCTCACACACCCCATGATGCGACCCAACACTCTCCCCCTCATACACAACTACCCATTTTTACCCCTAGACGACCACAACTGCGAGGATATTTGCCCCATACATACCACCAGCCCGGGGATCGAACCCGGGAGTTTTCCCTTGTAAACCCGGCAGTGTCACCCCTTTGTTACCTGTTTATAAGTATGAGGTAGAACACCGTGTGCTTGTGGGATGGGTAGTTTGCTAGTTTGCAGCAACTACCCACATTAAATCATTTGTTGACTACATGTTAGAATAAAGAATAAGTGATCGTAGAGTTAATGATAAAATGTATCTGGGTGTATTTGTGTTGTAATAGGTGTCTAGTGTTTAAGTAATCTGTCAGTATTATGACTAGCTTGCCTGAAATGGACCGCATGATAGGTTTTTTTTTTTGCGCTTAACAATATTTTGTTACATATAAACTACATTGTTATATACTGCAGGAAAGAAATAAAGTTGTATTTTATTGTTTTGTATGGTAGTATAGTGTTGGATGGGTAGTTGTTGTAGCTTAACTTGTTTACCAACAGAGGGACGGCTGTGACGTCACCACAGAGAAATCTCAGGGTCGTCTCCTATACCGCTGGTATTTTGCTATTTTTCTTTCCGTACATAGCATTTCTACTCTCTTCTTTACTCATGCCTAATCTATAACTATTTGTCCTTGCTTCTGTTCGCAAGTAAGCGTGTTATTTGGCCGGGGTGGAGCCTAAATATGCAAATAAAAATTGCCTCTAACATGTCTCGGAAATTTGAGGGTCGGAGGACATTTTTTTTAACATTTCATTGTTTTGTTGCTGTTTGCTGATGAATATGTGGCTTACACATAGTGCTTGAGTCACTCATGTTTATGTTGCTTCACTGGTGTGAGCAGCATGTCACCTGGGTGCTACGTACACCTGTAATTTAGCAGGCATCAGGGGACTCCAAACACTACAACAGGAAAATCGTATTGTTAAAGTTGCTTGAAGTTGAATATACAAGTGGAATAAAACCTTCAGTGAAGGTCTTGGGTGCTGCTGGAGGGATCCTCATCCAAGGGATCGGAGCTGCTTTCCCCTGTTATATATGGAATGTGATTACCTGCCAGTCAACAGACCCCGACTGATCCCTACAGGTTTAGTGCTTGACTGAATTTATTATCACAGGTGAAATATCGATGAGTAATATGGGAACTTTAATTGAATGTTTCCATAATATAGTGTCTTTATTCCAGTTTGTGGGTAATTTATACCTCAATTTTAATGGTGTACTCTAGGTACTCTATCTATACTCCTACTGACAAGTACAGTAAACTCTCCATATAATGGACTAATAGGAGGAAGTGGGTGACAGGTAATGGCAAGTCTGGTGAATGGCAAAGATATTATTTTGCTATGATTGAAACACTAGCAGACAATTCTGTAATAATTGGAGAGATACATGATTATATACACCTGGAAAATCCTAGAGGGACTAGTACCGAACTTGCACACGAAAATCACTCACTACGAAAGCAAAAGACTTGGCAGACGATGCAACATCCCCCCAATGAAAAGCAGGGGTGTCACTAGCACGTTAAGAGACCATACAATAAGTGTCAGGGGCCCGAGACTGTTCAACTGCCTCCCAGCATACATAAGGGGGATTACCAACAGACCCCTGGCAGTCTTCAAGCTGGCACTGGACAAGCACCTAAAGTCGGTTCCTGATCAGCCGGGCTGTGGCTCGTACGTTGGTTTGCGTGTAGCCAGCAGTAACAGCCTGGTTGATCAGGCTCTGATCCACCAGGAGGCCTGGTCACAGACTGGGCCGCGGGGGCGTTGACCCCCGGAACTCTCTCCAGGTAAACTCCAGATAAACTAGTCCATCGTTTCCAAATCGACTGATCCAGTGGATTTTGCTCTGTATTTCTGATGTCCGATGTCCATTATATAGAGGTCCATTCTATGGAAGGTTTACCATAGATGAGAATGACAAGCACAACAGTTTAATATCTTTATTAATGAGAAGTTTCATCTGCTCAGTAAGCTTCTTCAGTTGAAATACACAAAGAGGTGACAGCAGAAGTTGTGGAGCTACAGAGCTGAACACAAACCAAGGCTGAGGGAATGATCACTTCGTATCTACAGCTCCACACCTGCTGTCAACTCTGTATTTCGATGGAAGGAGACTTCTTAGCAGGTGAAAAGTTTCTTTAATAGAGATATCAAAATATTGCACCTGTGTCTTGCTTTGGAAAATGAACTGAATAATTTTAAAATTATAAATGTGAATTGTTTAATATAAACAAACACAAAAAAAAATTAGGTATTGATTGAATGTTGCTTCTAGGCATATTTAGGCAATAGATTTTAGTTTAAAATGTTCAGTATAGAGTGAGATCTGCCGTAGAGATGGCTTTAAGTTGTGCAGTGAGGTAATGCACAGCACTCTATGACCCTGATGTTTAGCGCTTAGCTTTGATTATATTAATAATAATAATAATAGGCAATCCAAATAAAACTTAAAATTACTTGAATAAGGTAACTCAGCATAACCTGGCATGACCTAATGTAACAGAATGTAACTTATTCCACTATCAGCAGAGATGTAAATGGTGTATGTATTTTATGTTTGCTGTGATTGGCCAGGCATATTGACTCTGTACTAATCATTGATGGGTCCCTGATGCTGTATTCGAGTCAAATTCATGGTATTATTTTTGCTGGTATCTCCCAATTAACTATTAATACTTTGGTCTAGATTGCTTGGATGTATAGTAAAATACAGAATAATGTCTGAGTTTCACCAAGGAGCAGCTTTCAATTCTAGCCAAAACTTATTTTTAAAATAGCTATACATACCTTTTAGATTAATTGTGAAAAGCCCCTGATTATACAGCAGAACATTTTGGGCAGACTAATACTAGATATTGAAATTAGATTATTTGACTGCAAAGTTTTAAAGACTCTACTGTAATTATGTTGTCTGTAGATAGAATAATTAAATGCAATCAGATAATTTTTAGTATTAAAACTCTGTGTATTTAAATAATTTTGTTATGATGGGATAGTAAATAAAAAACTATTAACAATATTACAGTGTTAATAATTATTATTCAGTGAAAGGTCAGGTTTTGTCTACAATCCTCTCAAGGGAGGTTAAGATAAGATTTTCTTTGGGTTTTTAAACCTGGAGGGTTAGCCACCCAGGATAGCCCAAGAAAATCAGTACGTCATCGAGGACTGTCTAACTTATTTCCATTGGGGTTCTTAATCTTGTCCTCCAGGATGCAACCCACACCAGTCGACTAACACCCAGGTACCTCTTTGCTGCTAGGTGAACAGGACAACAGGTGTAAGGAAACACGTTGAAATGTGTCCACCCGCTGGGAATCGAACCCGAGCCCTTTGTGTGTGAAGCGAGAAGTATAGCCACCGGGCCACCTTATTGTCTGTGGAGGGTTCTTGATCTAAGATACTGAAGCTACCCTCTGCTTCCTCAGATCAAACCAGAACTCTGTCACTGTAAGACCTCTACAGGTTTAATGCTTCCTTATTGTAATAATGATAATAATAATATGTAATAGCATTAATATAACATTCAACAAAGTCTAACATTTTGATGCCACTGTGTGACTAAAAAAATTGGATGTAATAAATGTATAGTTCATTAATAAACTATTAATGTCAGGAAACTACTTTTTCAAATTATAAAAGCAATATAATTCACATGTGATAATGCAAGTACAGTGGAACCTCAAATATCGAACTTTCTTCAGTCCAGAAGGCTGTCAGAGTGCCGTTACCGAATGAATTTATTCCTATCAGGAATAATGTAAATTAGATTAGTCCATTTCAGACCCTCAAAAATACACTTATAAAAGCACTTACAAAAATACACTTACATAATTGGTTGAGTTGGGAGCAGTTCGATTTTTGAGGTTCCACTGTACTGACATACAGTATCACAATTTTACAGTATGCACAAGGTCAAAATCACTGCATAACTGTTTGGTCAGGTTTGATAAACTTTTTTTTTTTTTTTTTATCTGACTCAGTGTTTGAAAGATATTGAGTTACATGAGGTTAAGCACATTAGTATTTTATAGGTAAAATGAATTCAGACTGACTAACGTTTGTTTAGTCATATATTATTTGAGATTACTCAGATTTGGTAAAACCTTAAGGGCTCTTGATCAAAGGAATTGGATCTGACCTTCCTCTGGATCAGAGTTGATTGCCTCCCATTCCATAAGTGAAATGCTGTATGACTTATGGGTTTAGCACTTTTCTATGAACGTAATACAGTAATGACACTAATAATGATGTGATTTGGTGAGAGGTGCTTCATTTATATTCTGATTATGGCAGAGTAATAAATGGAAGGTCAAGTTCCATTCTTTTTTTTTTTTTTAAACACATTGGCCGATTCCCACCAAGGCAGGGTGGCCTGAAAAAGAAAAGCTTTCATCATCATTCACTCTATCAGTCTTGCCAGAAGGGTCCTTTACACTACATTTATAAAATTACAACATTAACATCCCTCCTTCAGAGTGCAGACACTGTACTTCCCATCTCCAGGACTCAAGTCCGGCCTGCCAGTTTCCCTGAATCCCTTCATAAATGTTGCTTTTCTCACACTCCAACAGCACATCAAGCATTAAAAACCATTTGTTTCCATTCTCTCCTATCAAATACTTTCATGTATGTTTGCTGGAAGTCCAAGCTCCTCACATACTAAACCTCCTTTACCCCCTCCCTCCAACCCTTCCTAGGCCAACCAATGCCCCACCTTCCCCACACTACAGACTTATACACTCTTGAAGTCATTCTGTTTTCTTCCATTCTCTCTACATGTCCAAACCACCTCAACAACCCCTCCTCAGCCCTCTGGATAATAGTTTTGGTAATCCCACACCTTCTAATTTCCAAACTACGAATTCTCTGCATTATATTCACACCACACATTGCCCTCAGACGTGACATCTCCACTGCCTCCAGCCTTCTCCTTATTGCAACATTCATCACCCATGCTTCACACCCATACAAGAGTGTTGGTACTCTCATACATTCCCCTCTTTGCTTTCATGGATAAAATTCTTTGTCTCCACAGACTCCTAAGTGCACCACTCACCCTTTTCCCCTCATCAGTTCTATGATTCACTTCATCCTTCATAGACCCATCTGCTCACACGTCCACTCCTAAATATCTGAAATACATTCACCTCCTCCATACTCTCTCCCTCCAATCTGATATCCAATTTTTCATCACTTAATCTTTTTGTTATCCTCATACCTTACTCTTTCCCATATTCACTTTTAATTTTCTTCTTTTACATACCCTACCAAATTCATCCACCAACCTCTGCAACTTCTCTTCAGAATCTCCCAAAAGCACAGTGTCATAAGCAAAGAGCAACCGTGACAACTCCCACTTTGTGTTTGATTCTTTATCTTTTAACTCCACACTTCTTGCCAAGACCCCTGCATTCACTTCGCTTACAACCCCATCTATAAATATATTGAATAACTGCGGTGACATCACACATCCTTGTCTAAGGCCTACTTTTACTGGGAAATAATCTCCTTCTCTCCTACATACTCTAACCTGAGCCTCACTATCCTTATAAAAACTCTTCACTGCTTTCATTAACCTACCTCCTATACCATACACCTGCAACATCTGCCACATTGCCCCCCTATCCACCTTGTCATATGCTTTTCCAAATCCATAAATGCCACAAAACCCTCTTGACCCTTATCTAAATACTGTTCACCTGTATGTTCCATTCATCAGTACATATTGTATCCAGTATGTATTGATTGGGGACCTGAAATTGCACGTGTAGAAACAATTGAAAAAAAAAAACCCAGTCCATTCAATTACATATTATGGTATTCATTTTAACAAAAGTACTGCATTATCTTGAGATAGGACTGGTTGTACTAAATATCACCAGATTTATCTTTAAACAGGACACACATCTGTATGTGTGAGTCCTTGTTTTATATAAGGGGTGGAAAATATAGCTCCGTAATGCCAGCAGATGCTTTGCCATGGTATATAGTACTAGTAAGCCTGTGGTTGCTTAATTACTGATACCCAGGATAGGTAGCACAGCATTTGTATTACCACTGAGTGGGTTATTGCTTGACAAAGACCCTTATCAGGAAGCACTTAACTGTTTCTTAACAAATGAGCCTCCACCATCTATCTGTCTTCAGAAAGTGAAATTATTGAACTCAAGGAAATAAGTTTAGTAACTTGATGAAAAATGTAGGCTTAAATCCTTCTTAATTCTGACTCTAGTAATGATTTGGCAATACAGTACTTAATCTATGAATGTCAACAGGTTAACAGGCAATCTTGCTTAGGAAGCTACCATTAGCCTTCAAGAATGAAGGTACTCTTCTAAACTGACCTCCATTTAATATACTGTATATTAAAAAAACTGAACAGTAGACGAAGTCCTTTGGTCACAGAAATGTTCATTATTGTTACAATTGCAGCAAAACACCCTTTTCTCTATCCACCACAATTGCTATTACAGCTACCTGCTTCCCTGATTAAGCCATTAAATAGAGGATTTGCTGTATTTAAATAACCATACCTAATCCTATGCCTTGCCATTGCTTGCTATAAGAAAGGATTTTGTGTGCATTATGATTGAACCTTGAATCATTAACCTCTTACCAAACACAGATGCATACTTTCTCATCCTACTTTCATGGCTTTTGCTGCTGTATAGTCCTTGTGGCTTAGCGCTTCTTTTTGATTATAATAATAATAATAAATGGCTTTTGCTCCTTGTATACAACTTACCATTTATATATTGTATTTAACCACCACCACATGCTTAGACCAGTTTAACAAATTTAAGGTAAGATTTAAAAACTTCATTAACATCTAACAGTTTGAAATGGCTTTTTTAATAATAAAATTACAGCATGTGTCTGTATCTTGTTCTTGTATTAGATATTGAAAAATAACAAAAACATACTACAGGTTGACCATCACTAATCCAGCATCATCGGGACATATAGGGTGCCGGATTAGTGATTTTGCCGGTTTACAGAGTGGTTAGGTTAGGATACATTTAACCCAACAGCGATATCTACTCATCATGAATTTCACCCATTTTATGCCCTATTTTTGGCCCGTTCCATTGTTTCAGTCTACCAAACTCATAGTTATTTCGCCATTATTCCTTATATTCTGTCGACTGAATACAAGAAACCACTTGTTTACCTATTTCGGCTACCCAATAAAGTGGTCAGAAATCAGTAATTTGGTCAATTTCACACAAATTTCAAGAGATGCCAGTTGTAAAATAGGGCCCAAAATAAACATTGTGGACATTCCTGGCACTAAAATAACATTTTCTCTGTTCATTAGTCACATCTCAGGCCCCTCTTATATTATGCTTGCTTTCCATTTTGAATTTTTATTCACAGAGAAAATAGAAGATTTATTGTTATACAACCTACTGCATTATTGTACTGTATAAATAATGTCAACCCATTCATGACCGTGTGTTAGACTGGCCAGTTAGACATGTATTGGACAGTGACATCATTTGTTTACTCTTGAGCATTGGCAAAAATTGAATATTTCCGCTACTTTGAACCCAATTTCAAGGTACGTACTTTTCAATGTGAAACCAATTAAAACTATATCTGTTTCTGTAATATATCTTTCGTTCTATCAAATGAGACCATAAAACGAGAATACAACCATACAAACCGCATGAAAATACACTGCAAAGTTGCTGTTTTGCACCAAAGGCACTATCACCATTTTTTTCTCATTATGCACTGCATACTGCAGGATTTTTTTTTTATATTGTGCACACTTACCACACAGATCTGTTCTCTCACATGTAGGCCCAAATTTACCAGTTACAGCTTATCTGAGTGATCTGAGCTCATGGCGACTGACAGTAGCTTCAAAGCCACCTCATCTCTTATGGACAATGTATGGTGTATGTGCTTTACATAACGAGCAGCATTTCTTTTTTTCTATGGAACCATGGCTAGGGCTAAAATTGAGCAGGTTATAACAAATGGAGAAAAAGAAATTGGAATGACTGATGCAGCAAGTAGCACCACCAAACGGTAGTGGCAGGTTGTTGTGGTGACCCCGGAAATTTGTAATTATGCTAGCCGGATTACTGATGGAACTGGATTACTTATTGCTGGATTAGTGATGGCCGACCTGTACAGTGGACCCCCGGTTAACGATTTTAATCCGTGCAAGAGGGGTAATTGTTATGCGAAATAATCGCTATGTGAATGAATTTTCCCCATAAGAAATAATGGAAATCAAATTAATCCGTGCAAGACACCCAAAAGTATGAAAAAAAAAATTTTACCACATGAAATATACATTTTCCCACACACAAAGAGAAGGATACATGCACAATAGTAGAGTAGTACATGCACAGTATATATTGTGCATGTACTAGTCTACTAAATGAAGAATAAATGACACTTACCTTTATTGAAGATGCAGCAATGACTGATGAGACACTGTGTCCTGGGAGTGCCTTTTCCTCCTGAGTACTGTAGGTCCTGTTTGGCATTTTCTTCCAGAACAGGCCTTATCACACTGTGTATGCCACTACGATTCTTAAATCTCTCAAACCAACCTTTGCTGGCTTTAAATTCACCAATATGAGCACTAGTTCCAGGCATTTTTCCCTGTTCACCTGGGTGTTAGTCGACTTGTGTGGGTTGCATCCTGGGAGACAAGATTAAGGACCCCAATGGAAATAAGTTAGACAGTCTTCGATGACACTGACTTTTTTGGGTTATCCTGGGTGGCAAATCCTCTGGGGTTAATTGTTTCTTGGTATTCTCAATAAGCCACACCAACAACGGTGCTACAGCAGCAGCAGCAGCTGACAGTGCAGCAGCAGCAGCAGCTGACAGTGCAGCAGCAGCAGCAGCTGTACCACCAATAGTAGCGATGGTTGATTGGGGTTTATTATACAACCTGGCCAGCTCGGAGACATGCACTCCACTTTCATACTTATCAATGATCTTTTTCTTCATCTCTATTGTAATTCTCACCCTTATTGCTGTAGGGTTGGCACTAGAAGCTTTCTTGGGGCCCATGGTCACTTATTTTCCAGAAAAAGCACCGAAAACACTGTAATAATACGAAATATTCCGATTGTATGCTTGGATGTTACCGCGGAGGCTGGCTGGTAAACAATGCCACCGGCGGAACATGTGAGCGTGGCTCAGGCCGCACATTGGACGGGTCTCGGACGAAAATCGGTAAGCGGGTTTTTAAGCGGTATGTGAGGCAAAATTTTTGCAATTAAAGTAAGCGGTATGCGAAATAATCGCTATGTGATGCCATCGTTATGCGGGGGTCCACTGTACAAGTAATATTTTTGTTTTTACTACACTGACCATTTTCCACCCAGTTCGGGTGACCTAAAGTTTAGAAGGAAACATATTGACCATTTTTCATTCAATAACTGTCTTGCCAGAATTGTACATACAGCACAGTTCAAATGACTCTTCAGACTGCAACATTCGTAACCATTCTTTAGTGTTCAAGCACTTTACAGTACAGTGGACCCCTGCTTAACGATCACCTCCCAATGCGACCAATTATGTAAGTGTATTTATGTAAGTGCGTTTGTACGTGTATGTTTGGGGGTCTGAAATGGACTAATCTACTTCACAATATTCCTTATGGGAACAAATTCGGTCAGTACTGGCACCTGAACATACTTCTGGAATGAAAAAATATCGTTAACCGGGGGTCCACTGTATTTCAGATCTCCAGAACTCGCCTCAAATTCTAAACTAAAAACCACTTGTGTGTACTTGCTCTGATTAAGCACACACACGTACCTGATCGATGCTCAAACGCCTACCATTCAAAATCACCTTCACCCACTCCCTCCAATCCATCAACTTGAGAATGGAATACAATCTAGCTACAGTATACACTATCTAGCCCTCTAGATCTACATGTTTTCTATTTTAAAAACTGGTATAAATGTAGATCTAGAGGAAGGGCAGAGAACTTTTTTCCCTTCAATTGTTCAAGTAGTACTGAATTATTGAGAATGTGTAAAATGTCTCAAATTGTACACCTTGGTGTTCAAGCAAGAAATTGCATTGTAATTTTATACAAGAAAAAGTATTTGAACTGGTCCTAAAACTGTTCATTGAAATAACACTTTATGAGAGTGGGAGGTATTGTAGATGGTGCAAAACAGCCCAAATGAAAAGCATGCTTACATTGAGATGGTAAGCATGAAGGGTATGAGGCATTTCTACACTAACTGTTCAAATACAGTGCATAAGGGGGAACTACCAACTAACTCCTGTCTTCAAAGTCTTACAGACTGTTACCTATTACCTCGGCTGTTGTGACTATGTGAACTGTGATCATGTATTTATTTATTTATTGTCTGACTGGACAGGAGGTAGTGCAAGAGGCCAAATCAGAGACCAGGCTGTTGGGCATGCTGATACCTGCCAATAGATGCTAGGGAACTCAGTGGTTACCTGTGGGAGTTATGCAGTCCAAACATTACTTAATAGCTTTATACATGTAACATGGTTTTAAAAATTTGAACTATGTAGCACTTGATTGCAAATTTAATAACTACAGTAATTATGTTTTTGTTTGAAATAGTTATTTTTAGTATGCATCTCTCAGATGTATTGTAAATATTGGTGACCGGATACCTGAGGAAAGCTTCCAGGGATCAACACCTCTGCGGCCTCCCAAGTCCCAGTGGATCAAGACCTATTTAACCTATCTGTTACTGTTGGATTCACACAGTCCAACTTAGGAGCCACAACTTGGCTGGTCAGGAGCTGGTTTGTGGAACCTGTGAAGTTCCCTCTTGAAGACAGCCAGAGGTTTGTTGGTAATTCCCCTTATGCATGAAGGGAGGGCATTGTAAATTTGGGGACCTCTGACATTCGTAAAGTTCTCTCTTAAGTGTAATCATCACGCTTCTATTTTTTTTTTATTTGAGGTACTTTACAATGTCTGCCAAGTCTGTTTTCAAATGGAGTGAGTTTGGTGTGCAGGTTTGGGATCATTCCTCCAGGAATTTCCAGGTATAAATTATAATGTACCATCCTTGCCTATGTTCTGTGGAATACAGTTAGAGACTTGAAGCAGTCCTAGTAGCTCAGATGTTTGATTGTATATATATAGGCAGTGAAAGTTCTGTGTGTTTTCTAGTGTAGTTTTGAAAGTTATGGTTATCCAACCTATCATTTTCCTTGTGATAGCAATAGCAACATTGTTGTAATCCTTGCATGTGAGATGACTATTGAATGGCATGAGTTTTTCCTGTACTTTGGTTCAGTTTTTATTTCCTCCATTCTTTTGTAGTGGATCACCTGAAATTTGTCCTTATTGAACATGTCTGAGGCCCACTAGAAGACTTGATTTATATCAGCTTGATGGTCTCTGTCCCTTCAATGGACGCCACTCGCATAGATTCTGGTGTCATCAGCAAAGGATGGTGAAGTGCTATGGTTTATGTCCTTGTCTGGGTTGCATGTATGAATGAGAAGCAGAAGTGCTTTGAGAAACAAAGCTTTTCACTGACAGCCTCTTGACTTCTTTCTGTTTTCTACTACTATCTGGGTTCTATTTGTTAGAAGTTAAATATCCACCAGCCAACATTACCAGTTATTCCTTTTGGATACATTTTGTGTGTTATCGCACTATGATTTCCAGTGCATCCTAGGCCATATCATAATAGTCTGGCAGCTGTAAAAGGCAGGAGCAACCTGCTTTAATCCCATGCTGTCCTGGGCTGTACAATTGTTGTGATTCCATGTGATTAGCAGTCTTGCTTCTTAGAACCCATTCAGAGATTTTTGATGATGTGTGAAGTTAGTGCTATTGATCTATATATTTTTGTGATTGCTTTGCTGCCACATATGTGAAGTGGGGCAGTATTGGTGGTTTTTAATAACTGTGGTAGAGGGTGGGGGGAGGTCATTGTTAATGGTGATATGTACAGTATTTTGTATGCATTTGTTTCTATTTCTTTTACAAATGATCTTCATTTCTACAATTTTTGGTTCTGCATTTTGTGATTCATTCGATATGCATTACTGTTTTATCATTATTTGTAACATATTGTATTTGTATTGTATTTCAGATGCAGCAGCTGGAAGACAAATAAATATATAATATAATGGTGGTGAGATGACGAGGTGGGCATGAACAAGTGTGTAGTACAAGAACCAGAATGGTTGTGTGGTGATCATTCTTGTGTCCCCTGCCTGGGGCTGCCTGTTGCCACCCATTCTTTACACCTAGTTTTCCCTCACCAACCACAGGTTTTTCAATTAATATTACACATGGCATAACCATTCTTACAGTAATCAAGAGCTCAACTTGGGTTGTGGGGTTGGAGGCTGTGGGACACCATGAGTGAAGGAGGCAATAAATGGCCATGTGGAAGATGCACTTACCTCAACTATGCCAGTGCTGTGCGCTGCACTATGTGTACAGTTCCTCGCTCGCCACATCTTATTGTGGAAGCTGGAGCAGATATATATCAGCTTGCACCTCCATCACCAAGACAACCAGATGGTCCACCACCTCAGGAGGGGGACAAATGGCTTTGCCACTTGTGTACTTACCGGAATTATCCAAGAGCACTGAAATGTACACAGTGTCGCACACCACGCCTATCGTTAGCTGACCAAATGGCTAAATTTTCCTTGGCCAAACCTGTTTCGCCCTCACCAGTTAAATCCACTCTCACCACTACTCCTACCTCCATTCCTCTTCTTATTACTTTTGCCACTACAGCTACCACAACAACTGCTGCCTTAGTCACATCTGCAACTAAAATTGTTAATGCAGCCCCTACCACAGCCTCAATCTCAACTGCTAACAATAATGGTGGGCAGAGTCCTAATCAAGTTGTGGCAGCCCAGAGTGGCAGTGGTGTTCAGGGAGCTGGGGCAGAACATCAAAGCCCAGGGGGAGGCACACCACCAGGTGAAGCTGGTCGATGTAGTCCTCAGGGAGCAGGTGTGACTCAGCCTCAGACCCGCCATGAAACAGAGCCAGCTATACCCAGTTACAAGTGGAAATGCCGTGCATGTACATATGAGAACTGGCCCCGTTCGACTCGATGCGTTATGTGCACGACCCCTAAAGGTCTGTGTTCTCCTGCTGCACAGTCTCAACCAGCCCGGCTTGCTACCCCTCCCCCTCCAGGTGACAGTAAATATAATAATATATGTGCAAATAAGCCTAAAAATCCAAGTGAACCAAGTGAAATTCCAAACAATGTTGAAATTATACGAGAGTCTAGTGATAACCATCAAACTGAAAACAATGCCAAAAACAGGGAAAACATTAACGAGATTAATAAAGCACGTAATAGTGAGGCCCCTCAAGAACCGCAGCTAATTTCCCAGAGAAATTTAAATGAATCTAAGGAGAATCTCTCAAGTATCTCCTCCAGTGTAGGAGGAAATATTGCTTCTGGTGCTGTTAGTCACCGTGGAGAAGGAGCAATGGCACTCAACAATTACGAAACAGAACGACTGCTACGCCAGCTGAGACGACGTTTGCGGGAAGCAGATTGGGCTTGGTTAAATGCATGTAATGGTGTTGTAGAAGGCAACTATGAACCAGTAGAAGCTTATCTGTCAGCTGGTTTGTCTTGTGCATTTTATGGCTTGTTACAAATGAATATAGAGTATTGAACATTTTAGTATTCATGTAAATATCTCTAATATTGTACAGTGTATATTGTTAGTGTGTTTATAATGTGATTATATTTTCCTGTTCTTTAGAGACATTATGTGATAAATGTGTTTCCATATTAATAGGTGGTGATCCAATGAGGCAGCTCACGAGCGCAGATGTAAAGCTTTTGTCACGATCCTCTGCTTTTGATGAAGGACTTACTCTTGTGCATTTAGCAATCAGGTAAAATGGGAGTTTTTTATTATTTTAGTATTTTGTCTAGCCTTAGTAAGTATTTTTTATATAAATTTCTTCTGAATTTATATTTCAATTCTTTTACTGTGTGTGTGTATTCATCTATGTGTGGCTGCAAGAATCATGTCACATCTCTTTGCCCTCTGTATGTGTGTGTGTGTGTTTATTTACAGCCTCTCCTCACTTAATGATTGAATTCTGTTCCCGAGACCAAGTTGGTAAACGAATTTGGTGCTAAGCAAAGAGCATACTATAATGGTAGTGGGTTTGTGTCAACCATCTTTGTTTTAATGTTACCTTTGCAGGATTTATAACATTTTTAGTATATTTTTAAATGTTTATATAGTAGTTTACTGTATATTGTAATAAACAGAATAGAGGAAATCGGCTCTAATGTACATTATTTAGGTATGCATACTGGTCAGAGAGCCTGTCGTAAGTCCAAGTCATCAGTAAACAAGTATATCGCTAAGTGAGAAGAGGCTGTATTTATTTATTTACATATTTTGAATGTGTGTGTATGTGGTGCAAATGACAAGAAAGAGTTAATTATGAATGAAAAGAAGCTGGATGTCCTAGCTCTCGGCAAAACAAAGCTGAAGGGGGTAGGAGATTTTCAGTGGGGAGAAATAAATCGGATTATGTCAGGTATATCTGAAAGAAGTAGAGCTGAGGAAGGAGTAGCTGTAATACTGAATGTTCAGTTATGGAAGGAAAGAGTGAACATGATACTAAGTGTTTATGCACCTGGAGAAGAGAGGAGTGCAGAAAAGAGAGAGATTTTGGGAGATGTTAAAGGCCCCCCATTATCATTTATCCCCGGCACTCCAAACTTACATACTATACCTTCTACGACAGTTTCTCCCATTTTAGCATTCAGATCCCCCAACACAATTACTCTCTCACTTGATTCAAACTCCCTAAACACTCACTTAATTAAACTTTGTATAGAGAGATGATTGGTAATAGATAATAAGTACAGTGGACCCCCGCCTTACGATGTTATTTCATTCCAGAAGTCTGTTCGGGTGCCGTTATAGACCGAATTTGTTCCCATAACGAATATTGTGAATTAGATTAGTCCATTTCAGACCCCCAAAAATACACGTACAAAAGCACTTACAAAAATACACTTACATAATTGGTTGAGTTGGGAGCTGATCGTAAGGCGGGGGTCCTCTGTATTTTAAGAAAAAGAGGATAAATAAGTACAGTAGGTCCCTGCTTTACAGCGTTCCGCTAATATGGACATTTCAAATTATGACCAAAACTTGTTATACGGTTCCCCTCACCTGACTTTCTAATACGATCACCGCGTGTCACTTGATTGTTTGCATTCTCTGTGAGTACATCTCTCCATTATGTCTGGAAACTTTCCAGAATTTCAAAGGTTTTAAAGTTATTGTGTATTTTATGTGTACTCTGATAATTATACTGATGTGTACCTGTACCTAAATAAACTTAAACACTATGTTGGTGTGCAGGTACGCATTAAAATCACTAAAAGTGCTCCCCTAGTTTTGACACCATAGTAATAATAATAACAATAATAATAATAATAATAATATGTAATAATAATCTTGGGCACATTAAATGCCTTATTTTACATTAATATAGACATTTTCATTGATCCAGCTATGATATTTTCAAAATTATATAAGAAACACATTACATAGCATATAAACATGATACAGTAGAGCCCCGCTTATATGGCAGGTTACGTTCCAGGCTATTGCCACAAAGTGGACATCACCAGAATGCAGAACACCATTTTTTTCCATTTATAAATTATATAAATGCTTGATAACAAGCTTACACTAACATATAGTATTAAGTTAGCCATAGAAATAAGCATTAAAAAACAATAAAAAATAATATACACACAGTACATTCATTACTTACCTTAAAATATTTGTAGTCTTAATATAGAGTGAGAAGTGTGTAGTATTTATTGTAAGAGGTCAGGTGTGGTAGGTATGGCCACCCTATCCACACATATTATACATTTAAAGCGCCCTAGAGTAATAGAATGCATGTACAGTACACTCATTATTTATCTTAAAATATTTGTAGTCTTAATGTAGGGTGGGAGGTGAATAGTATTTATTGTAAGAGGTCAGGTGTGGTAGATATGGTAGGTGTGTAGGTATGGCCACCCCACCCACACGTAATGTACATTTAAAGTACCCTAGAGCAATAAAATACATATACAGTGGTACCTCGAGTTACGAACTTAATTAGTTTCAGAAGGCTGTTCAAGTACTGATACCGAATGAATGTGTTCCCATAAGGAATGATGTAAATTATATTAGTCCATTTCAGACTCCCAAAAATACACTTACATGTAGGTAGTAGGTTGGTAGACAGCAACCACCCAGGGAAGTACTACCGTCCTGCCAGATGACTGTGAAACAGAAACCTGTAACTGTTTTGCATGATGGGAGGATTGCTGGTTTCTTTTTCTGTCTCATAAACACGCTAGATAACAGGGATATCTTGCTACTCCTACTTACACTTTGGTCACACTTCACAGACACGCACATGCATATATATATATACATACATCTAGGTTTTTCTCCTTTTTCTAAATAGCTCTTGTTCCTCTTTATTTCTTCTATTGTCCATGGGGAAGTGGAAAAGAATCTTTCCTCCGTAAGCCATGCGTGTCGTATGAGGCGACTAAAATGCCGGGAGCAATGGGCTAGTAACCCCTTCTCCTGTAGAAATTTACTAAAAAAGAGAAGAAGAAAAACTTTATAAAACTGGGATGCTTAAATGTGCGTGGATGTAGTGCGGATGACAAGAAACAGATGATTGCTGATGTTATGAATGAAAAGAAGTTGGATGTCCTGGCCCTAAGCGAAACAAAGCTGAAGGGGGTAGGGGAGTTTCGGTGGGGGGAAATAAATGGGATTAAATCTGGAGTATCTGAGAGAGTTAGAGCAAAGGAAGGGGTAGCAGTAATGTTGAATGATCAGTTATGGAAGGAGAAAAGAGAATATGAATGTGTAAATTCAAGAATTATGTGGATTAAAGTAAAGGTTGGATGCGAGAAGTGGGTCATAATAAGCGTGTATGCACCTGGAGAAGAGAGGAATGCAGAGGAGAGAGAGAGATTTTGGGAGATGTTAAGTGAATGTATAGGAGCCTTTGAACCAAGTGAGAGAGTAATTGTGGTAGGGGACCTGAATGCTAAAGTAGGAGAAACTTTTAGAGAGGGTGTGGTAGGTAAGTTTGGGGTGCCAGGTGTAAATGATAATGGGAGCCCTTTGATTGAACTTTGTATAGAAAGGGGTTTAGTTATAGGTAATACATATTTTAAGAAAAAGAGGATAAATAAGTATACAAGATATGATGTTGGGCGAAATGACAGTAGTTTGTTGGATTATGTATTGGTAGATAAAAGACTGTTGAGTAGACTTCAGGATGTACATGTTTATAGAGGGGCCACAGATATATCAGATCACTTTCTAGTTGTAGCTACACTGAGAGTAAAAGGTAGATGGGATACAAGGAGAATAGAAGCATCAGGGAAGAGAGAGGTGAAGGTTTATAAACTAAAAGAGGAGGCAGTTAGGGTAAGATATAAACAGCTATTGGAGGATAGATGGGCTAATGAGAGCATAGGCAATGGGGTCGAAGAGGTATGGGGTAGGTTTAAAAATGTAGTGTTAGAGTGTTCAGCAGAAGTTTGTGGTTACAGGAAAGTGGGTGCGGGAGGGAAGAGGAGTGATTGGTGGAATGATGATGTGAAGAGAGTAGTAAGGGAGAAAAAGTTAGCATATGAGAAGTTTTTACAAAGTAGAAGTGATGCAAGGAGGGAAGAGTATATGGAGAAAAAGAGAGAGGCTAAGAGAGTGGTGAAGCAATGTAAAAAGAGAGCAAATGAGAGAGTGGGTGAGATGTTATCAACAAATTTTGTTGAAAATAAGAAAAAGTTTTGGAGTGAGATTAACAAGTTAAGAAAGCCTAGAGAACAAATGGATTTGTCAGTTAAAAATAGGAGAGGAGAGTTATTAAATGGAGAGTTAGAGGTATTGGGAAGATGGAGGGAATATTTTGAGGAATTGTTAAATGTTGATGAAGATAGGGAAGCTGTGATTTCGTGTATAGGGCAAGGAGGAACAACATCTTGTAGGAGTGAGGAAGAGCCAGTTGTGAGTGTGGGAGAAGTTCGTGAGGCAGTAGGTAAAATGAAAGGGGGTAAGGCAGCCGGGATTGATGGGATAAAGATAGAAATGTTAAAAGCAGGTGGGGATATAGTTTTGGAGTGGTTGGTGCAATTATTTAATAAATGTATGGAAGAGGGTAAGGTACCTAGGGATTGGCAGAGAGCATGCATAGTTCCTTTGTATAAAGGCAAAGGGGATAAAAGAGAGTGCAAAAATTATAGGGGGATAAGTCTGTTGAGTATACCTGGCAAAGTGTATGGTAGAGTTATTATTGAAAGAATTAAGAGTAAGACGGAGAATAGGATAGCAGATGAACAAGGAGGCTTTAGGAAAGGTAGGGGGTGTGTGGACCAGGTGTTTACAGTGAAACATATAAGTGAACAGTATCTAGATAAGGCTAAAGAGGTCTTTGTGGCATTTATGGATTTGGAAAAGGCGTATGACAGGGTGGATAGGGGGGCAATGTGGCAGATGTTGCAGGTGTATGGTGTAGGAGGTAGGTTACTGAAAGCAGTGAAGAGTTTTTACGAGGATAGTGAGGCTCAAGTTAGAGTATGTAGGAAAGAGGGAAATTATTTCCCAGTAAAAGTAGGCCTTAGACAAGGATGTGTGATGTCACCGTGGTTGTTTAATATATTTATAGATGGGGTTGTAAGAGAAGTAAATGCGAGGGTCTTGACAAGAGGCGTGGAGTTAAAAGATAAAGAATCACACATAAAGTGGGAGTTGTCACAGTTGCTCTTTGCTGATGACACTGTGCTCTTGGGAGATTCTGAAGAGAAGTTGCAGAGATTGGTGGATGAATTTGGTAGGGTGTGCAAAAGAAGAAAATTGAAAGTGAATACAGGAAAGAGTAAGGTTATGAGGATAACAAAAAGATTAGGTGATGAAAGATTGGATATCAGATTGGAGGGAGAGAGTATGGAGGAGGTGAATGTATTCAGATATTTGGGAGTGGACGTGTCAGCGGATGGGTCTATGAAAGATGAGGTGAATCATAGAATTGATGAGGGGAAAAGGGTGAGTGGTGCACTTAGGAGTCTGTGGAGACAAAGAACTTTGTCCATGGAGGCAAAGAGGGGAATGTATGAGAGTATAGTTTTACCAACGCTCTTATATGGGTGTGAAGCATGGGTGATGAATGTTGCAGCGAGGAGAAGGCTGGAGGCAGTGGAGATGTCATGTCTGAGAGCAATGTGTGGTGTGAATATAATGCAGAGAATTCGTAGTTTGGAAGTTAGGAGGAGGTGCGGGATTACCAGAACTGTTGTCCAGAGGGCTGAGGAAGGGTTGTTGAGGTGGTTCGGACATGTGGAGAGAATGGAGCGAAACAGAATAACTTCAAGAGTGTATCAGTCTGTAGTGGAAGGAAGGCGGGGTAGGGGTCGGCCTAGGAAAGGTTGGAGGGAGGGGGTAAAGGAGGTTTTGTGTGCGAGGGGCTTGGACTTCCAGCAGGCATGCGTGAGCGTGTTTGATAGGAGTGAATGGAGACAAATGGTTTTTAATACTTGACGTGCTGTTGGAGTGTGAGCAAAGTAACATTTATGAAGGGGTTCAGGGAAACCGGCAGGCCGGACTTGAGTCCTGGAGATGGGAAGTACAGTGCCTGCACTCTGAAGGAGGGGTGTTAATGTTGCAGTTTAAAAACTGTAGTGTAAAGCACCCTTCTGGCAAGACAGTGATGGAGTAAATGATGGTGAAAGTTTTTCTTTTTCGGGCCACCCTGCCTTGGTGGGAATCGGCCGGTGTGATAATAAAAAAAAATTGTTCGAGTTGGAAGCTGTTTGAAACTCGAGGTACCACTGTACAGTACACTTACCTTAAAATGTCTGTAGTCTTAACCCTTTCTCTGTCGGTCCCGTAATATTACGGCTTGAGAGCCAGTGTCGGTCCCATAATACTACACCAAAATTCTAGCGTCTTCAGATCTAGTGGGAGAAAGCTGGTAGGCCTGCATTTGAGAGAATGGGTCTGCGTGGTCAAACAAACACAACAACCTCCCACAAGCTGTAGCAGTTCTAGGACTGTGTCCAGTGACTATATATGTGTATATATATTATAGAACAATAATGGTAAACAACTTTTTTTTATTGTTGGTGTGTGTAGACAGGTTTTGTAAACATTGTAATGATATTTGTGCAGTTAGTGTGTTGCATACGAGTGGATATATACAGGTCTTCCTCAACATTCGCGAGGGTTAGGGGATCAAGAGCCTCGCGAATGTTGAAAAACCGTGAATGTTTGGTGCCCCAATATATTGTAGGGAAATATATTACAATACTGCTTCCTTAACTTGTTGAACCATGAACAGTCATAAAATACATGAAAACGTCGTAAATTGTACTAAATATATACATGTTATGCTTTAATAACATATGTTATTTAATAACATGTATGTTAATAACATGTATGTTATTAAATACCACCGACTCCACCACTGCCTCCACCAATGCCTCCACCAATGCCTCCACCACTGTGAGTCCCTACTACCCTCCCTCCGACCCCTGCAACTGGCAGCCAGCCCTCCCACCACTCAGTGTGGTGAGTGTTTTGTTTGTTCATTATTTGCTATTAAACTACAGAATAAATAATGTAAACCCATTCATGACTGCATATTGGAATGGCTATTAGGAAAGGTATTAGACGGTGACATCATGTGTTTACTCTTGAACACAGCAAAGAATCGAACATTTCTGCTATTGCTAATAATAACAATAGTAATAATAATAAAATAATAATAATAATAATAATAAATACAATATAATTGAAGAAGGAAATTGTACAAAAATATGAGGGAGTGGTTGGCACATCGTCAGTGTGACTTTGTTTATGCTGGAGTGAACATTAGTCTCCCTGCTCTTCCAAACATTTCACAATAATTCAGCGGTTGAGGCAGTGGTATTTAATAACATATATGTTATAAATAATAATAGTACATGTTATTATTAATAACATGTATTATTATTAACATGTATGTATTTAATAACATACGTATATGTTATAAATAATAATAGTACATATTATTAATAGCATGTATTATTATTAACATGTATGTTATTAAATACCATTGCCTCAATCACTGCCTCTACCACTCCAGTCACACTCAATCTACAAGCACCAAACACAATGAATTATTGTGAAATGTTTGGAAGAGCAGGGAGACTAATGTTCACTCCAGCATAAACAAAGTCACACTGACGACGTGTCAACCACTCCCTCGTATATTTGTACAATTTCCTTCTTCAATTATTTTATTTATTTATTTATTATCACACTGGCCGATTCCCACCAAGGCAGGGTGGCCTGAAAAAGAAAAACTTTCACCATCATTCACTCCATCACTGTCTTGCCAGAAGGGTGCTTTACACTACAGTTTTTAAACTGCAACATTAACACCCCTCCTTCAGAGTGCAGGCACTGTACTTCCCATCTCCAGGACTCAAGTCCGGCCTGCCGGTTTCCCTGAACCCCTTCATAAATGTTACTTTGCTCACACTCCAACAGCACGTCAAGTATTAAAAACCATTTGTCTCCATTCACTCCTATCAAACACGCTCACGCATGCCTGCTGGAAGTCCAAGCCCCTCGCACACAAAACCTCCTTTACCCCCTCTCTCCAACCTTTCCTAGGCCGACCCCTACCCCGCCTTCCTTCCACTACAGACTGATACACTCTTGAAGTCATTCTGTTTCGCTCCATTCTCTCTACATGTCCGAACCACCTCAACAACCCTTCCTCAGCCCTCTGGACAACAGTTTTGGTAATCCCGCACCTCCTCCTAACTTCCAAACTACGAATTCTCTGCATTATATTCACACCACACATTGCCCTCAGACATGACATCTCCACTGCCTCCAGCCTTCTCCTCGTTGCAACATTCATCACCCATGCTTCACACCCATATAAGAGCGTTGGTAAAACTATACTCTCATACATTCCCCTCTTTGCCTCCAAGGACAAAGTTCTTTGTCTCCACAGACTCCTAAGTGCACCACTCACTCTTTTCCCCTCATCAATTCTATGATTCACCTCATCTTTCATAGACCCATCCGCTGACACGTCTAATACCTGTCCGAATAGCCATTCCAATATGCAGTCATGAATGGGTTTACATTATTTATACTGTAGTTTAATAGCAAATGATGAACAAACAAAACACTCACCACACTGAGTGGTGGGAGGGCTGGCTGCCAGTTGCGGGGGTCGGACGGAGGGTAGTAGGGACTCGCAGGTGGCGGGAAACTTAAATATGATTTGGCGGCTGGGAATTTGGTGGCTGGGAATTTGGCGGTTGGGAATTCGCAAATGTGTGAAGCCCATGAAAGTTGAAAACGTGAATGTTGAGGGAGACCTGTATACATTACACATTATATTGGTCTCACAGGCCACAAAAGTTACTTGAAAAATTAAAATATTAGAACTTAAAAGAAAAAACAATAAAAGTAAAAATAATATTACTGAGTGAGTGGCAGTCGGCGATGTTGCTGTAAGCGGTTCACTTTAACTTCACACCTCTATATCTCGGTAAGTTCTGATAGCAAACAATTTTTTTTTTGTTTTAAAACACTCGCAAAATTATTCTTAAGATTTTGGAAAGAAAAAATAATTGTTTTTTTTTTCAAATATTTTTCAACAACGGGAATTTAGAATCAGGGGTCCCGACAATGAGAGGACAGAGACACGGGATATGTAAACAAACAGACGAACGCGTCTGGTTATGGTTCACACACGTTCATTTCCATGTTTGTGAGTGAGTTTTTATTCAGGGCTCTGGTGGCCTGGTGGTTAACGCTCTCGCTTCACACGGCGAGGGCCTGGGTTCGATTCTCAGCCAGAGTAGAAACATTGGACGTGTTTCTTTCCACCTGTTGTCTATGTTCCCCATCAGTAAAATGGGTACCTGGGTGTTAGTCGACTGGTGTGGGTCGCATCCTGGGACACTGACCTAAGGAGGCCTGGTCACAGACCGGGCCAGGGGGGCGTTGACCCCCGGAACTCTTTCCAGGTAACCTCTCCAGGTACACATAAATACAGTTACATAGATTATGATACATAGCAGCATATGCATAGATTGCCCAGGATAACCCAAAAAAGTCACAGTGACTTATTTCCACATTTGTGAAGCTTATACCATATTACAAACACCTTACATTGTGTACAAGTTGTCTCCACATTGGTATGGTAGAATAAATAAAGAACTACACTCCCGTTCTCATATAACACACCATTTTTAGAAGGAATGGCACTCTGCATGAAGACATAAGAAAGTAATAATTTTCTACAATTACCCCCAGTAATACTGTTGTGTACTATAGACAACGTTGTTCTTTACGACACTCTGACAAGACGAATGGTAAAGCATCTCATATTTGTGTTAATTTATTCTGTTGAGGGTCTATTTATCATGTTTATATGTTATGTAGCATGTTTATTATATAATTTTGAAAAATATCATAGATTGATTAATGAAAATATTTATATTAATTTAATGTGTACAACATTTATTGTGCCTCAGAGTGATTATTATTGTGTTTTATTATTTTTTATTATTATTATCTCACTGGCCGATTCCCACCAAGGCAGGGTGGCCCGAAAAAGAAAAACTTTCTCCATCATTCACTCCATCACTGTCTTGCCAGAAGGGTGCTTTACACTACAGTTTTTAAACTGCAACATTAACACCCCTCCTTCAGAGTGCAGGCACTGTACTTCCCATCTCCAGGACTCAAGTCCGGCCTGCCGGTTTCCCTGAACCCCTTCATAAATGTTACTTTGCTCACACTCCAACAGCACGTCAAGTATTAAAAACCATTTGTCTCCATTCACTCCTATCAAACACGCTCACGCATGCCTGCTGGAAGTCCAAGCCCCTCGCACACAAAACCTCCTTTACCCCCTCTCTCCAACCTTTCCTAGGCCGACCCCTACCCCTCCTTCCTTCCACTACAGACTGATACACTCTTGAAGTCATTCTGTTTCGCTCCATTCTCTCTACATGTCCGAACCACCTCAACAACCCTTCCTCAGCCCTCTGGACAACAGTTTTGGTAATCCCGCACCTCCTCCTAACTTCCAAACTACGAATTCTCTGCATTATATTCACACCACACATTGCCCTCAGACATGACATCTCCACTGCCTCCAGCCTTCTCCTCGCTGCAACATTCATCACCCATGCTTCACACCCATATAAGAGCGTTGGTAAAACTATACTCTCATACATTCCCCTCTTTGCCTCCAAGGACAAATTTCTTTGTCTCCACAGACTCCTGAGTGCACCACTCACTCTTTTCCCCTCATCAGTTCTATGATTCACCTCATCTTTCATAGACCCATCCGCTGACACGTCCACTCCCAAATATCTGAATACATTCACCTCCTCCATACTCTCTCCCTCCAATCTGATATTCAATCTTTCATCACCTAATCTTTTTGTTATCCTTATAAACTTACTCTTTCCCGTATTCACCTTTAATTTTCTTCTTTTGCACACCCTACCAAACTCGTCCACCAATCTCTGCAACTTCTCTTCAGAATCTCCCAAGAGCACAGTGTCATCAGCAAAGAGCAGCTGTGACAACTCCCAATTTGTGTGTGATTCCTTATCCTTTAACTCCACGCCTCTTGCCAAGACCCTTGCATTCACTTCTCTTACAACCCCATCTATAAATATATTAAACAACCATGGCGACATCACACATCCTTGTCTAAGGCCTACTTTTACTGGGAAATAATTTCCCTCTCTCCTACATACTCTAACTTGAGCCTCACTATCCTCGTAAAAACTCTTCACTGCTTTCAGTAACCTACCTCCTACACCATACACTTGCAACATCTGCCACATTGCCCCCCTATCCACCCTGTCATACGCCTTTTCCAAATCCATAAATGCCACAAAGACCTCTTTAGCCTTATCTAAATACTGTTCACTTATATGTTTCACTGTAAACACCTGGTCCACACACCCCCTACCTTTCCTAAAGCCTCCTTGTTCATCTGCTATCCTATTCTCCGTCTTACTCTTAATTCTTTCAATAATAACTCTACCATACACTTTGCCAGGTATACTCAGCAGACTTATCCCCCTATAATTTTTGCACTCTCTTTTATCCCCTTTGCCTTTATACAAAGGAACTATGCATGCTCTCTGCCAATCCCTAGGCACCTTACCCTCTTCCATACATTTATTAAATAATTGCACCAACCACTCCAAAACTATATCCTCACCTGCTTTTAACATTTCTATCTTTATCCCATCAATCCCGGCTGCCTTACCCCCTTTCATTTTACCTACTACCTCACGAACTTCCCCCACACTCACAACTGGCTCTTCCTCACTCCTACAAGATGTTATTCCTCCTTGTCCTATACACGAAATCACAGCTTCCCTATCTTCATCAACATTTAACAATTCCTCAAAATATTCCCTCCATCTTCCCAATACCTCTAACTCTCCATTTAATAACTCTCCTCTCCTATTTTTAACTGACAAATCCATTTGTTCTCTAGGCTTTCTTAACTTGTTAATCTCACTCCAAAACTTTCTCTTATTTTCAACAAAATTTGTTGATAACATCTCACCCACTCTCTCATTTGCTCTCTTTTTACATTGCTTCACCACTCTCTTAACCTCTCTTTTTCTCCATATACTCTTCCCTCCTTGCATCACTTCTACTTTGTAAAAACTTCTCATATGCTAACTTTTTCTCCCTTACTACTCTCTTTACATCATCATTCCACCAATCGCTCCTCTTCCCTCCCGCACCCACTTTCCTGTAACCACAAACTTCTGCTGAACACTCTAACACTACTTTTTAAACCTACCCCATACCTCTTCGACCCCATTGCCTATGCTCTCATTAGCCCATCTATCCTCCAATAGCTGTTTATATCTTACCCTAACTGCCTCCTCTTTTAGTTTATAAACCTTCACCTCTCTCTTCCCTGATGCTTCTATTCTCCTTGTATCCCATCTACCTTTTACTCTCAATGTAGCTACAACTAGAAAGTGATCTGATATATCTGTGGCCCCTCTATAAACATGTACATCCTGACGTCTACTCAACAGTCTTTTATCTACCAATACATAATCCAACAAACTACTGTCATTTCGCCCTACATCATATCTTGTATACTTATTTATCCTCTTTTTCTTAAAATATGTATTACCTATAACTAAACCCCTTTCTATACAAAGTTCAATCAAAGGGCTCCCATTATCATTTACACCTGGCACCCCAAACTTACCTACCACACCCTCTCTAAAAGTTTCTCCTACTTTAGCATTCAGGTCCCCTACCACAATTACTCTCTCACTTGGTTCAAAGGCTCCTATACATTCACTTAACCCTTTGAGGGTTTTCGTCGTACTAGTACGTCTTACGCGTAGGGGTTTTTGACGTACTAGTACTCATAAATTCTAGCGGCCTCAAATCTAGTGGGAGAAAGCTGGTAGGCCTTCATTTGAAAGAATGGGTCTATGTGGTCAGTGTGCACAGTCTAAAAAAAATCCTGCAGCACACAGTGCATAATGAGAAAAAAAAATCTTTTACCATTTTTTTTTAATAAATCAGCGACTTTGCAGTGTATTTTCGTATGGTATTTATTGTTGTATTCTAGTTTTCTTGGTCTCATTTTATAGAATGGAAGACATATTACAGAAATTGAGATGATTTTGACTGGTTTTACAAAGAAAGGTGCCTTGAAATTGAGCTCAAAGTAGCAGAAATGTTCGATTTTTACCAAACTTCAAAAGTAAACAAATTGTGCCAAGCGTGCAATGCACGTCAACTGGTGAGTCTAATATTCTTTCACAAGTGTACCAATAATATTTATACCATTTTTTACACTAATGCAGTAGTCTGCATAACAGTAAATCTTATATTTTTTGTGAAAAAAAAAATTCAAAGTGGAAAGCAAAAGAATATAAGAGGGGCCTTGAGACATGACTAATGACTAGAGGAAATGTCATTTTAGTGCCAGGAATGTCTTTCTTGTTTATTCTGGACCCTATTCGGAAATTGGCATCTTTTGAAATTTGTGTGAAATTGGCAAAATTGCTAAATTCTGACCACTGTACTGGATAGTTGAATTTCATAAATGAGTGGTTTCTTGCACCCATTCGATAGAAAAAATGGAGTTCTAGCGAAATATTCATGTTTTTTGTCGACTAGAACAGTGAAATTGGCCGAAAATGGGGCTCAAAGTAGGCAAAATCGCCGATGCGGAAACATCGCTGAGACCGCTAACTTTGCGAGAGCATAATTCCGTAAGTTTTCTATCAAATTTCAAACTTTTGGTGTCTTTATGATCGGGAAAAGATTCTCTATCTTTTCATAAGAGAAAATAATTTTTTTTTTTTTTAAATTTGGCCGACCCTGAGAACGAGTTTCGGAGAGGGCCTGTCGACCCTCAAAGGGTTAACATCTCCCAAAATCTCTTTCTCTCCTCTGCATTCCTCTCTTCTCCAGGTGCATACACGCTTATTATGACCCACTTCTCGCATCCAACCTTTACTTTAATCCACATAATTCTTGAATTTACACATTCATATTCTCTTTTCTCCTTCCATAACTGATCATTCAACATTACTGCTACCCCTTCCTTTGCTCTAACTCTCTCAGATACTCCAGATTTAATCCCATTTATTTCCCCCCACTGAAACTCCCCTACCCCCTTCAGCTTTGTTTCGCTTAGGGCCAGGACATCCAACTTCTTTTCATTCATAACATCAGCAATCATCAGTTTTTTGTCATCCGCACTACATCCACGCACATTTAAGCATCCCAGTTTTATAAAGTTTTTCTTCTTCTCTTTTTTAGTAAATGTCTACAGGAGAAGGGGTTACTAGCCCATTGCTCCCGGCATTTTAGTCGCCTCATACGACACCCATGGCTTACGGAAGAAAGATTCTTTTCCACTTCCCCATGGACAATAGAAGAAATAAAGAAGAACAAGAGCTATTTAGAAAAAGGAGAAAAACCTAGATGTATGTATATATATATGCATGTGCGTGTCTGTGAAGTGTGACCAAAGTGTAAGTATCTTCGAGCATCTTCGAGACTAATAAGACACTCTTAGTGATTTTAATGTGTACCAGCATGCCAGCACAGTGTGTAGCTTTACTTAGGTACAGGTACACATAAGTACATGTATAATTATCAGAGTACGGTAGACCCCTGCCTTACGATATTAATCCGTTCCTGAGAGCTCATCGTATGCCGAAATTATCGTAAGGCGAATTAATTTTCCCCACAAGAAATAATGGAAATCAAATTAATCCGTGCAAGACACCCAAAAGTATGAAATTTTTTTTTTACCACATGAAATATTAATTTTAATACACACAAACTGAAGAAGACATGCACAGTTAATACTCTACTAAGAATAGAATACATGACACTTATCTTTATTGAAGATCTGGTGATGATTGATGGGATGGGAGGAGGGGAAGTGTGGAAGTTGTTATTGTTTAGAAGGGGAATCCCCTTCCATTAGGACTTGAGGTATCAAGTCCTTTTCCGGGGTTACTTCCCTTCTTCTTTTAATGCCACTAGGACTAGCTTGAGAGTCACTGGAACTCTGTCGCACAACATATCTGTTCATAGAGCTCTGTACCTCTCGTTCCTTTATGATTTATCTAAAGTGGTTCACAACATTGTCATTGTAATAGTCACCAGCACAGCTTGCAATAGCTGTGTGAGGGTGATTTTCATCCATAAAGGTTTGCACTTCAAGCCACTTTGCACACATTTCCTTAATCTCTTTTTTCAATTCCATACTAATTCTCACCCTTTTTACCACAGGGATGGCACTAGAAGCTTTCTTGGGGTCCATGGTGACTTATTTTGTAGTTACAAACACTAAAAACACTGGGATAATGTGAAATGTACTGAATGTATGTGTAGATGCGACCGCACTGGCTGGCTTGTAAACACTGGCGCTGAGGCCACACGTGGGACGTGTCCTGGACGAGTCACGTAAGGCTAGTTTTTTAGCGTGAGGCGAGGCAAAATTTTTGCATTAAAATGTATCGTATGGCGGATTTAACGTAACGCGATGCCATCGTAAGGCGGGGGTCCTCTGTATATATAAAATATGAAATAACTTCAAAACACTTGAAATTTTGGAAAGTTTCAGACGTAATGGAGAAATGCGCTCACGGAGAATGTAAACTAACTGGATGGCGCGTTGTGACGGTATTAGAAAGTCAGGTGGGGGGGGGGAGCTATACAGTAAGTTTTGGTTATAATTTGAAATGTCCGTATTAGCGGAATGCCATAAGGCAAAACGCCGTAGAGTGGTGCCCTACTGTACATATACCCAAAGTACAATGAATTTCACTTTAATATGAGGTGTGGTAGCTGGGCAGAGGAAAAAAATTACCTTTTCTCTGGTCCAGCACCAGAGAAAATATGTATCAATCCGCCTTTGACCCAGTCAGTCCTCTTAATGCATTCGGCTTTGTTTACAATTCTTGGTATGGCTTATTCTCTTTACTTTTACCTTCGTTTATGATGGCATCTAAAGGTGGTTGTTAGAAATAATTTAACTCAGTGAACAAGGTATGTCAATGGTAATAATATCACTCCTTGACATTTAAAATATCGTGTAGCTATGTAGGTAGGTGTAGTTATGTAGCCTAGGTGGGCTACATAACTACCTACACCTGACTTCCTACATTAAATACTACTCACCTCTCATCCTACATTAAGACTACACATATTTTATGGTAAGTAATGAGTGTATTGTATATGTATTCTATTGCTCTGGGCCACTTTAAATATCGTATATTACATTTGGGAGGGCTACCTACACCAACGGGCTACCTACACTTGACTTCCTACAAATAAATACTGGTCTCTCTGCACCCTACATTAAGACTACAAATATTTTAGGGTAAGTAATGAATGTATTTTATTTTTGTTGTTTTTTAATGCCTAGTTCTACTGTTAGCTTAATATATGAGTGTAAGCTTATTATCTGATATTTTTATGCATTTGTAAGTGGAGAAAACGGCATTCTGTTTTCCAGTGATGTACGCTTTCCAGCGGTAGCCTGGAACCTAACGTGCCATGTAACTGGGGCCCTACTGTACCTGAGATATAATATAGGGCGTAATGACAGCAGCTTGTTGGACTGTGTATTGGTGGACAAAATTTGATGGGTAGACGTCTGGATATACATGTTTGTAGAGGAGCAACAGGTATATAAGATCATCATTTGGTTGAAGCTACAGTGAGACTAGGAGTTAAGTGGGGTACAAGGAGAATGGTATCAGTGAGTGAGAGCAAAGTGAAAGTTCATAAATTAGATATAAGCAACTGCAGGGAGAAAGATGGGCTAGTGAGAGTATAAGTAAAGAGGAGGAAGTTGAAGAGATTTGGGGTAGATTTAACCCTTTGACTGTTTCGGTCATATATATACGTCTTACGCACCACTGTTTCTGACGTATTTATACGCGTAAATTCTAGCGGCTTCAAATCAAGCGGGAGAAAGCTGGTAGGCCCACATGTGAGAGAATGGGTCTGTGTGGTCAGTGTGCACCACATAAAAAAAATCCTGCAGTACGCAGTGCGTAATGAGAAAAAAAAAACTTTGACCGTTTTTTTGGATTAAAACGCCGACTTTGAGGTGTATTCTCGTATAGTATTTATCGTTGTATTCTCATTTTCATGGTCTCAGGTGATAAAATGGAAAACGTATTACAGAAATAGAGATGATTTTGATTACTTTCACGATGAAAACGACCTTGAAATTGAGCTCAAAGTAGCAGAAATGTTCGATTTTTACCAATGTTCAAGAGTAAGCAAATCACACCACACGTCCAATACCCTTCAGCTGGGGAGTCTGATATTCTTTCACTAGTGCACTGATATTATTTATACCATTTTTACAATGATGCAGTAGTCTGCATAACAGTAAATTTTGTATTTTTTTGTATGAATAAAAAATCAAAATAGAAAGCAATAGTAATATAAGAGGGGCCTAGAGACGTGACTAATGAACAGAGGATATGTTATTTTAGTGCCAAGAATGTCTACATTGTTTATTCTGGACCCTATTTTGAAATTGGCATCTTTTTTAATTTGCAAAAATTGGCCAAATTGCCAATTTCTGACAACTTTATTGGGTAGTTCAAATCGGTAAATGGGCGGTTTCTTGTACTCAACAGATAGAAAAATGGAGTTCTAAAGAAATAGCTATGAGTTTGGTCAACTGGAACAACGGAATTGGCCAAAAACAGGGCTCAAAGTCTGCGACATAGCCGATGTGTATATGTCGCCAAGACCGCTAACTTCGCGGGAGCATAATTCCGTGAGTTTTCGACCAAATTTCATACTTTTGGTGTCATTACCATCAGGAAAAGATTCTCTATCATTTCATAAGAAAAAATAATTTTTTTTTTTTCCAAAAATTTATCGGCATAGAATGACAGTTTCAGAAAGGGGCCTGCGACAATCAAAGGGTTAAGAAAGTAGTATTAGTATGCAGCAGAAGTTTGTTAATGTAGAAGGGTGGGTGCAGGTAAAAAGAGGAGTGATTGGTGGAATGATGTAGAGTGGTAAGAGATAAAAAGTTAGCATATGAGAGTTTTTACAAAGCAGAATGAGGGTGGAGTATATTTTGAGTAAAAAAGAGGTTAGGAGAGCTATGAGGAGTGTAAAATGAGAGAGTGGGTGAAGTTCTGTCAACAAATTTTGCTGAGAATAAGAAAAAGTTTGGAGTGTGATCAGTAACTTGAGAAAGCCTAGGGGATGAATGGATTTAACAGTTAAAAACAAGAGGGGAGTTATTAGATGGTAAGGTGGAGTTATTGGGAAGATAGAATATTTTTAGGCAGTAATTTCACTTATTGGGCAGGGGGGTATAACATCTTTTGGGAATTAGGAAGAAAAAGATGTTAGTGTGGGGGAGGTCCTTGCAGCTGTGGGTAAAAGGAAAGGGGATAATGAAGCTGGGATTGATGGGATCAAGATAGAAATATTAAAAGCAGGTGGGGATATAGTTTTGGAGTGGTTGGTGCTTTTGCTCAAATGTATGAAAAGGGGGGAATGTACCTAGGGATTGGCAGATAGCATGCATAATTCCTCTGTATAAAGGAAGATGGGACAAAAGAGAGGCAAGTGTTTTTTTTATGATTTTACACTCTGTTGGAGTGTGAGGAAGATACACCTACCATCTGACTTACGACCTGCTCGACATACGTCCACTCGGCTTACGACCGTGCATCTGGCGGCTGGGCGGGGCCGGCTGATGCACACCGCTGTACAATATTTGACAATACTCATGGCAGCAATGCGTCATGCAGGCAGCATCAGTTTGAGTAACCCTGCCCTATCAGCAGCATCATACTGTATTAACTGTACTAACTGGACAGTAAATTTCACCATGGCCCCTAAGATGAAGTCTGAATCTGCACTGGATATTGTGGCAAGAAATTCTCTTACTCTCGAACTCTCTATTTTTCACTGTTGCACATAAACCTGTCTGTTTCTGTCTGCCTGTATATCTGTGTCTGTCTGTATCTGTGTGTGTGTTTATCTGTCTTTATGTCTACCTGTGTGTCTGTCTGTGTGTGTCTGTCTTTCTACCTGTGTGTGTCTTTCTGTCTACCTGTGTGTCTGTCTGTCTACCTGTGTCTCTTTCTGTCTACCTGTTTGTCTACCTGTGTGTCTGTCTTTATGTCTACTTGTGTGTCTGTCTTTGTCTACTTGTGTGTCTGTCTTTCTGTCTACCTGTGTGTCTGTCTTTCTGTCTACCTGTGTGTCTGTCTTTCTGTCTGCTTGTCTGTCTCAGAGTCACTCATTAGAGTGTACCTGGTCTTGAAGATGCCATATTAATAATGACAATAACAATAATAATCACTGAGGCGCATTAAATGTGTATAAAACGTTATTATAGACATTTTGCTTAATCCATCTGATTTTTTTTCCAAAATTATATAATAAACATGCTACATAACATATAAACATATAAATTAACAAATATGAGATGTTTTTCTGGTCAGCTTGACAGAGTGAACAAAAACCATTCGTGTCCAGGCTGGTAAGAACAACAACAACGTTTGTTTACATAACTCGTGAACATTCTACACTCTCATTCTCTCTCTCGTTTATGCATTTAATCTTGTTTACTCACCTCTCACTCTACATTAAGAATACAGATATTTTAAGGAAAGTAATGAGTGGACACGATTATTATATTATAGCTTAATAATATTATTATTAACCCTTTCAGGGTCCGTCCCGTAGATCTACGGCTTTACGGTGAGTGTCCAAACCGTAGATCTACGCCATGAGCTCAGCTCACTCTGATAAACTGTGAGTGGTACATTTGGGCCTAGATATGAGAGAATACATCTATGTGGTATGTGTGCACCACATAAAACAGATCCTGCAGCACACTGTGTATAATGAGAGAAAAAAACTGAAATCATGATTTTTCGATTAAAACAGCGACTTTGCAGTGTTTTTTCGTATGTTTTTTATAGTTGTATTTGCGATTTCTTGGTCTTATTTGATAGAATGGAAGACATATTACAGAAATAGAGATGATTTTGATTGGTTTTAGCACTGGAAATGGCTTGAAACTGAGCTCAAAATAGCGGAAATGTTAAATTTTTGCCGATATTCAAGAGTAAACAAACGACCTCACACATCTAATACATGTCAGCTGGTGGGTCTAATATACATTCACAAATATGGTGATGATATTTATACAATTATTACAGTATTGCATAACAGTAAATCTTCTATTTTTTGGTGTGAATAAAAATTCATTATGTGAATAAAAAATCAAAATGGAATTTATTTGTAAAGCCTCAAAATGTAACTAATGAACAGAGGAAATGTTAGTTTAGTTCCAGGAATACCTACATTGTTTATTCTGGAGCCTATTTTGAAATTGGAATATTTTGAACTTTGTGTTAAATTGGCCAAATTAACAATTTCCGATCACTTTATTTTGTAGTTGAAACAGTTGACTTGGCGATTTCTTGTGCTCAATCGATAGAATAGAAGTAATACTAGTGAAATAGCTAAGAATTTGGTTGATTGGAATAATGTAATTGGCCTAAAATGGGAGTCAAAGTCGGCAAAATCGCCGATTCGTAAATATCGCTGACACATCAAAATTCGCGAGAGCATAATTTCGTCAATTTTCCACCAAATTTCGTACTTTTTGTTTTATTACCTTCACAAAAAGATTCTCTACGATTTCATAAGAAAAAATAACAAATTTTCTTTTTTTAAATTCTTGGACACTGGTGCGTGACTTCAGATTTTGGCCTTGGACCCTGAAAGGGTTAATATTAGTACATATGTATTATTGTAATAATAATAATAATAATAATAATAATAATAATAGTTATTAATTTTTTTTTTTTTTTTTTTTTTTTTTTTTTTTTTTCAACAAGTCGGCCGTCTCCCACCGAGGCAGGGTGACCCAAAAAAGAAAGAAAATCCCCAAAAAGAAAATACTTTCATCATCATTCAACACTTTCACCACACTCGCACATTATCACTGTTTTTGCAGAGGTGCTCAGAATACAACAGTCTAGAAGCATAAACATATAAAGATACACAACATATCCCTCCAAACTGCCAATATCCCAAACCCCTCCTTTAAAGTGCAGGCATTGTACTTCCCATTTCCAGGACTCAAGTCCGACTATATGAAAATAACCGGTTTCCCTGAATCCCTTCACTAAATATTACCCTGCTCACACTCCAACAGATCGTCAGGTCCCAAGTACCATTTGTCTCCATTCACTCCTATCAAACACGCTCACGCATGCCTGCTGGAAGTCCAAGCCCCTCGCACACAAAACCTCCTTTACCCCCTCCCTCCAACCTTTCCTAGGCCGACCCCTACCCCGCCTTCCTTCCACTACAGACTGATACACTCTTCCAAGTCATTCTACTTTCGCTCCATTCTCTCTACATGACCGAACCACCTCAACAACCCTTCCTCAGCCCTCTGGACTAACACTTTTGGTAACCCGCACCTTCTCCTAATTTCCAAACTACGAATTCTCTGCATTATATTCACACCACACATTGCCCTCAGACATGACATCTCCACTGCCTCCAGCCTTCTCCTCGCTGCAACATTCATCACCCACGCTTCACACCCATATAAGAGCGTTGGTATAACTATACTTTCATACATTCCCCTCTTTGCCTCCAAGATAAAGTTTTTTGTCTCCACAGACTACCTAAGTGCACCACTCACTCTTTTTTCCCTCATCAATTCTATGATTCACCTCATCTTTCATAAATCCATCCGCTGACACGTCCACTCCCAAATATCTGAATACATTCACCTCCTCCATACTCTCTCCCCCCAATTTGATATTCAATTTTTCATTACCTAATCTTTTTGTTATCCTCATCACCTTACTCTTTCCTGTATTCACTTTAACTTTCTTCCTTTGCACACCCTCCCAAATTCATCCACCAATCTCTGCAGCTTCTCTTCAGAATCTCCCATAAGCACAGTATCATCAGCAAAGAGCAACTGTGACAACTCCCATTCTTGTTTGATTCTTTATAATTTAATCCACCCCTCTTGCCAAGACCCTCGCATTTACTTCTCTTACAACCCCATCTATAAATATATTAAACAACCATGGTGACATCACTCATCCTTGTCTAAGACCTACTTTTACTGGGAAAAAGTTTCCCTCTTTTCTACATACCCTAACCTGAGCCTCACTATCCTCATAAAAACTCTTCACTGCTTTCAGTAACCTACCTCCTACACCATATACTTGCAACATCTGCCACATTGCCCCTCTATCCACCCTGTCATACGCCTTTTCCAAATCCATAAATGCCACAAAGACCTCTTTATCCTTATCTAAATACTGTTCACTTATATGTTTCACTGTAAACACCTGGTCCACACATCCCCTACCTTTCCTAAAGCCTCCTTGCTCATCCGCTATCCTATTCTCCGTCTTACTCTTAATTCTTTCAATTATAACTCTACAATACACTTTACCAGGTATACTCAACAGACTTATCCCCCTATAATTTTTGCACTCTCTTTTATCCCCTTTGCCTTTATACAAAGGAACTATGCATGCTCTCTGCCAATCCCTAGGTACCTTCCCCTCTTTCATACATTTATTAAACAAAAGTACCAACCACTCCAACACTATATCCCCCCCTGCTTTTAACATTTCTGTCATGATCCCATCAATCCCGGCTGCCTTACCCCCTTTCATTTTACCTACTGCCTCACGAACTTCCCCCACACTTACATTCTGCTCTTCTTCACTCCTAAAAGATGGTATACCTCCCTGACCAGTGCATGAAATTACTGCCTCCCTATCTTCATCAACATTTAAAAGTTCCTCAAAATATTCCCGCCATCTTCCCAATACCTCTAACTCCCCATCTACTAACTCCCCTCTCTGTTTTTAACTGACAAATCCATTTTTCTCTAGGCTTTCTTAACTTGTTTATCTCACTCCAAAATTTTTTCTTATTTTCATTAAAATTTCTTGACAGTGCCTCTCCCACTCTATCATTTGCTCTCCTTTTGCACTCTCTCACCACTCTCTTTACCTCTTCTTTTTCTCCATATACTCTGCTCTTCTTATCACTTCTGCTTTGTAAAAACTTCTCATATGCTAACTTTTTCTCTTTTACTACTCTCTTTACATCATCATTCCACCAATCACTCCTCTTTCCTCCTGCCCCCACTTTCCTATAACCACAAACTTCTGCTGAACACTCTAACACTACATTTTTAAACCTACCCCATTCCTCTTCGACCCCCCCACTGCCTATCTTTGCATTAGCCCATCTATCCTCCAATAGCTGCTTATATCTTACCCGAACTTCCTCCTCTTTTAGTTTATAAACTTTCACCTCTCTCTTACCTGATGCTTCTACCTTCCTCTTTATCCCATCTACCTTTTACTCTCAGTGTAGCTACAACTAGAAAGTGATCCGATATATCTGTTGCCCCTCGATAAACATGTACATCCTGGAGTCTACTCAACAGTCTTTTATCCACCAATACATAATCCAACAAACTACTTTCATTTCGCCCTACATCATATCGTGTATACTTATTTATCCTCTTTTTCTTAAAATATGTATTACTTATTACCAGACCTCTTTCTACACATAGCTCAATTAAAGGCTCCCCATTTTCATTTACCCCTGGCACCCCAAACTTACCTACCACACCCTCTCTAAAAGTTTCTCCTACTTTAGCATTCAGGTCCCCTACCACAATTACTCTCTCACTTGGTTCAAAGGCTCCTATACATTCACTTAACATCTCCCAAAATCTCTCTCTCTCCTCTGCATTCCTCTCTTCTCCAGGTGCATACACGCTTATTATGACCCACTTCTCGCATCCAACCTTTACTTTAATCCACATAATTCTTGAATTTACACATTCATATTCTCTTTTCTCCTTTCATAACTGATCATTTAACATTACTGCTACCCGTTCCTTTGCTCTAACTCTCTCAGATACTCCAGATTTAATCCCATTTATTTCCCCTCCACTGAAACTCTCCTACCCCCTTCAGCTTTGTTTCGCTTAGAGCCAGGACATCCAACTTCTTTTCATTCATAACATCAGCAATCATCTGTTTCTTGTCATCCGCACTACATCCACGCACATTCAAACAACCCAGTTTTATAAAGTTTTTCTTCTTCTCATTTTTAGTAAATGTATACAGGAGAAGGGGTTACTAGCCCATTGCTCCCGGCATTTTAGTCGCCTCATACGACACGCATGGCTTACGGAGGAAAGATTCTTTTCCACTTCCCCATGGACAATAGAAGAAATAAAAAAGAACAAGAGCTATTTAGAATAAGGAGAAAAACCTAGATGTATGTATATATATATATGCATGTGCGTGTCTGTGAAGTGTGACCAAAGTGTAAGTAGGAGTAGCAAGATATCCCTGTTATCTAGCGTGTTTATGAGACAGAAAAAGAAATATTATTATTAATATTAGTACATATGTAATATTGTAATAATAATAATAATAATAATAATAATAATAATTATTAATATTATCATTACTTTAGGGCACTGGAGTGCAGATCCACTGTATTGCACTTTGTCTGGATTTTTTGGGTTATCCTAGGTAATTTATAATATGTATGATAACTTGACTTATGTGTGCCAGTGAGAGAGAGAGAGAGAGAGAGAGAGAGAGAGAGAGAGAGAGAGAGAGAGGGAGAGAGAGAGATACAGAGAGGGAGAGAGAGAGATACAGAGAGAGAGAGACAGCCACATTCGGTCAGCCAGTCAGCCAACCACCCACCCACCCGGCCAGCCAGCCAGCCAGCCGGATACACATTACACATGTTTCAGAGTTGTTTCTCTTTACTTAGGGTATAGGTTATACTACATTCTGGCAGGATGACACTACCAGTGGTATTCTTCCATTCCACTGTGTTGACAATACATAAAGATAACAGTAACATATGATACACTATGCGATGTAAAATTTACAATACAGATCACTACCATGTATACATTATATACAGTACATAAATAATTAAAATATAACAATAGAAGTAAATTATGGTAAAACGAATGAAATAATGATTGTACATTACATTACAGTATTATGTAGGTAGTTTATACAGGAATGGTACCCGTAACATCAATGAAGGGATTCGGGAGCCAGTTAGCTGGACACGAGTCCTAGAATTGGGAAGTACAGTGCCTGCTCTCTGAAGGAAGGGTGGGGATATTACAGTTTGGAGGAGCATCTGAGCTGTAGTATTGCTGCACTTCTGACAAGACAGTGATGGAGTGAGTGATGATAAAAGAGTTTCTTTTTTTTCGGGGCACCCTACCTCAGTGAGAGACAGCCATTGCACTAAAAAATACAGTAGAACCTTGACTTACGAGTTTCTTGAGATACTAGCTGTCGCTTGGTCGATTTTTTGCTCTGAGTTACAAGCCAACATCCGAGTTATGAGCCAGATCCCCCCCCCCTGCTTCCCCCTCAACCAAAAACCTACACACCTCGCTTGTTTATAAGAACATAAGAACGAAGGAACACTGCAGAAGGCCTACTGGCCCATGCGAGGCAGGTCCAAGTCTCCTACCGGCTTAAGCCAATGCACCCAACCTAGACAGGTCAGGTCACATTGACTTAAGGGAGGAACACGGCAACCGACCTGTTAGCACAAGCTATCAGGTCTAACTCACACCCACCCACATCTACTCATGTATTTATCCAACCTATTTTTAAAGCTACACAACGTTCTGGCCTCTATAACGGTACTTGGGAGTTTGTTCCACTCATCCACAACTCTATTACCAAACCAGTACTTTCCTATATCCTTCCTGAATCTGAATTTTTCCAACTTAAAACCATTGCTGCGAGTCCTGTCTAGGCTAGATATTTTCAGCACACTATTTACATCCCCTTTATTTATTCCTGTCTTCCACTTATACACCTCAATCATATCCCCCCTAATTCTACGTCTTTCTAGAGAGTGCAGTTTCAGGGCCCTCAGTCTATCCTCATAGGGAAGGTTTCTGATACATGGGATCATCTTTGTCATCCTCCTTTGTACATTTTCCAGAGAATTTATATCCATTCTGTAATACGGTGACCAAAACTGTGCAGCATAATCTAAATGAGGCCTAACCAAGGATGTATAGAGTTGAAGAACAACCTGAGGACTCCTATTATTTATGCTTCTTGATATGAAGCCAAGGATTCTATTAGCTTTATTGCGAACACTTATGCACTGTTGTCTTGGTTTCAGATTACTGCTAACCAGAACTCCTAAATCTTTTTCGCAATCCGTAATATTAAGATCTACATTATTTAGTTTATATGTGGCATGGTTATTGTCCTGTCCAACATTTAGAACTTTGCATTTGTCTATATTAAACTGCATCTGCCACTTCTCCGACCACTGCATCAGTCTATTCAAATCTTCCTGGAGTGCTCGAATGTCCTCGTCAGAATGAATTCGACGGCCTATTTTGGTGTCATCGGCAAACTTGCCGATGTCGCTCTTTATGCCCTCATCTATGTCGTTTATGTAGATTGTGAACAGCAGGGGGCCCAACACTGACCCCTGTGGAACACCGCTCGTGACGCTACCCCACTCTGATTTCTCCCCATTTATGCAAACTCTCTGCTGCCTATTTGTCTATGATTTCATTCTTTAATTCCATGGAAATCATCCTCATTTTCTTCGCAGCACTGTCCTTTACACTTATTTTCTTAGGACCCATGCTTAGAAAAATGAAATTTGGCCAAATGACTGTAAAAAATTTAAGAAATACTCCCACACCGAGGTAAACAGTGCATTGAGTTGGTGGCGTTCTGAAGCTCTCATTCATGCTAGCCAATACTGTAAATACCGAATTACAGAAAATATCTACCTGGATGAGGACTAACAAATTTACTCTAAACATTGACAAAACCTACTTCATTCAGTTTGGTAACAGAGCTACAGATGTCCCTCTTAACATAATGATAAATGGATCACCTATCACAAATCTCAGAGGGAAAATTCTTAGGAATCTGCCTTGATAATAGACTCAAATTTCAAACACATATACAACAAATTTCCAAGAAAATTTCCAAGACCGTAGGCATATTATCGAAGATATGGTACTATGTTCCACAGTCAGCCCTCCTGGCCCTATATCACTCACTTATTTACCCCTATCTCACCTATGGAATTTGTGCATGGGGCTCAACAACAATAAACCTTCTCAGACCACTAACTACCCAACAAAAGGCTGCAGTCAGAATGATAACAAATTTCCACTACAGGCAGCACACTCCACCAATATTCCAAACTTTAAACCTGCTCACCATACCAAACATCCATACTTACTACTGCACCTATTACATACATAGAACACTTAACTCAGATATAAACCCTCCCCTCAAACGTCTCCTTACCAACCTCAACAGAACACATGACCATAACACAAGGCACAGATCACTCTTTGATGTTCCTCGTGTCCATCTCACGCTATGCAAAAACTCAATGCACATAAAAGGCCCTAAAATCTGGAATTCATTACCTGTAAATATAAAAGAAACACTGTTTATAAATTCAAGTCTCTTCTCAAAAATCACTTACCCACAACCAAATAAATACTGAATAATTGTATCTTATAAACTGTATATCTTAAATGTTTCTCATAATTGTATCACATAAATGTTTAACCTGAGATCCAATCAAACTTTGTTATTTTTTAATTACATTACCTAACATTACCTAACCTGAATACACAGCAACACAGAAAATGACCATATGACCTGTCTTTGTAATACTCATTTGTGCTTAATTGTTATCTGTTTACAATAATGTTTTACCACTGAATACATCATTGCTTAGTTAATCTTAAGTTAATTTTAAGCCTGCCCATAATGCTCTGCATACAAGGGGCTTTGGCATGCTGCACTTAACTGTTTTCTTTTGTACTTCTCTGTATCATGTTCAAATTAATAAATAAATTATCATTATTATTACATTATTATTATTATTATCATTATTATTACATTATTATTATCATTATTATTATATTATTATTATTATTATTATTATTATTATTATTATTATTATTATTATTATTATTATTATTATTATTATTATATTGTAATAATAATAATATTAATTAAGAGTAAGACAGAGAATAGGATAGCAGGTGAACAAGGAGGCTTTAGGAAAGGTAGGGGGTGTGTGGACCAGGTGTTTACAGTGAAACATATAAGTGAACAGTATTTAGATAAGGCTAAAGAGGTCTTCGTGGCATTTATGGATTTGGAAAAGGCGTATGACAGGGTGGATAGGGGGGCAATGTGGCAGATGTTGCAAGTGTATGGTGTAGGAGGTAGGTTACTGAAAGCAGTGAAGAGTTTTTACGAGGATAGTGAGGCTCAAGTTAGAGTATGTAGGAAAGAGGGAAATTATTTCCCAGTAAAAGTAGGCCTTAGACAAGGATGTGTGATGTCACCGTGGTTGTTTAATATATTTATAGATGGGGTTGTAAGAGAAGTAAATGCGAGGGTCTTGGCAAGAGGCGTGGAGTTAAAAGATAAAGAATCACACACAAAGTGGGAGTTGTCACAGCTGCTCTTTGCTGATGACACTGTGGTCTTGGGAGATTCTGAAGAGAAGTTGCAGAGATTGGTGGATGAATTTGGTAGGGTGTGCAAAAGAAGAAAATTGAAGGTGAATACAGGAAAGAGTAAGGTTATGAGGATAACAAAAAGATTAGGTGATGAAAGATTGAATATCAGATTGGAGGGAGAGAGTATGGAGGAGGTAAATGTATTCAGATATTTGGGAGTGGACGTGTCAGCGGATGGGTCTATGAAAGATGATGTGAATCATAGAATTGATGAGGGGAAAAGAGTGAGTGGTGCACTTAGGAGTCTGTGGAGACAAAGAACTTTGTCCTTGGAGGCAAAGAGGGGAATGTATGAGAGTATAGTTTTACCAACGCTCTTATATGGGTGTGAAGCATGGGTGATGAATGTTGCAGCGAGGAGAAGGCTGGAGGCAGTGGAGATGTCATGTCTGAGGGCAATGTGTGGTGTGAATATAATGCAGAGAATTCGTAGTTTGGAAGTTAGGAGGAGGTGCGGGATTACCAAAACTGTTGTCCAGAGGGCTGAGGAAGGGTTGTTGAGGTGGTTCGGACATGTAGAGAGAATGGAGCGAAACAGAATGACTTCAAGAGTGTATCAGTCTGTAGTGGAAGGAAGGCGGGGTAGGGGTCGGCCTAGGAAAGGTTGGAGGGAGGGGGTAAAGGAGGTTTTGTGTGCGAGGGGCTTGGACTTCCAGCAGGCATGCGTGAGCGTGTTTGATAGGAGTGAATGGAGACAAATGGTTTTTAATACTTGACGTGCTGTTGGAGTGTGAGCAAAGTAACATTTATGAAGGAATTCAGGGAAACCGGCAGGCCGGACTTGAGTCCTGGAGATGGGAAGTACAGTGCCTGCACTCTGAAGGAGGGGTGTTAATGTTGCAGTTTAAAAACTGTAGTGTAAAGCACCCTTCTGGCAAAACAGTGATGGAGTGAATGATGGTGAAAGTTTTTCTTTTTCGGGCCACCCTCCCTTGGTGGGAATCGGCCAGTGTGATAATAAAATAAATAAAATAATAACAATAATAATAATAATAATACTTACGTAATACGTAATAATGTTGAGAGGGTTTGTGGAGATATAATAGTTGGAGATAAACACAAGTTGTTGGGTGGTAACACTTATATTAGCAGTGTGTGAGAGGGGAGCCCAGCCTAGCCTGTCCTGTTGCCTTTAGGTCTACGTGTGAACTGAGGAAGGGACAGCACGTCTCACGCTCACATGCGGCATCATGTGACATCACACATGGTAGCCCCTAGGCTTTGCATGGGATGGTGTATATAAAGTATATAGATGGTACTAACTACGATACATATACAGGGGATCAGCAACTATGCTGACAATAATAATTCAGAATGCTGCCACTAGTTGGTGCAGTTGATGGCAAAACATCCGGGTAGGAGTCCACATGTTTACATCACCGTGGGAGCATTTCTCTTGCTTGCTTGTATTTTTTTTTTTTTTACAGTCATTTGGCCAAATTTCTTTTTTCTAACCATGGGTCCTAAGAAAATAAGTGCAAAGGACAGTGCAGAGAAGAAAAAGAGGATGATTTCCATGGAATTAAAGCAAATTGTATCATATAAGTTCAGCAATCAAACACAACAAATTGTATCATCACTTGTCATATTATGGCTTATTTTATTCAATCTAGAGTTCATATCATGTTTCTCTGTTAATTATATTGTTATGTCATATTAGATGAATTGTGATAGATAAATAAGCCGCAGATTTGTTTTATTGAAATATTTTGTCCAGCCGTTGGGGCGGCTTAATGGCATTTCAATTAATTGAAATGAGGGAAATTTATTTGATATACAAGCAAATTGAGTTAGGAGCTAGGTCGTGGAACAGATTAAACTCGTATATTAAGGTTCCACTGTATATATGTGAATAACTTGTCATCCTGTTTATTATACACTTAATGTAAAAAATGAGTTGACATGGGCAGTATTAAGCTGATAAATGAGCATTTATATAGTGTAGTTATATTCCTGCTACACTGTATTGTATAACAATATAGTAGGTAGTACTGTACAGAGAATATTTTCAAGCACAGTACCACTGTCAAACCCTTCTCAGGGAAGGTTTCTTTTCATTGATGAGGGGGTTCTTAATAAATTCAAGGAATTGGACCTGACATACCCTGCCTTGAATTCAACCTGTTTACCTCCCATTTTCTTTATTATTCACCCCATACCCATCCTGTGGGTGCCTGATGATAATACAAGTGCATAAAGGAAACCCATTAAATGTTATACACTGGATTACTGCTCTTGTTTTTGTTTCTTAAAATTGTGTGATGAAATTATTTTTACAGTTTTTAACTTATATTCATTGTTATCATTACTCTTTTTTTAGTGGCTCTTATTCCTTCAGTATTTCTTTTCCAATATAGGAGACTGGTCTATGACCTGGCTTTAGGGGCAAGTATTCCTGGAACCATTATTAGGTGCAAAATATGATGATAAATTTGGGATGGAATGTAAAGAAAGAAAATATGTTATGGATGTTATCATGTAAGCATGATAATATTCATGTAAACTTTAAAATCAAAATTAACTTTCCCACAAGGTTTGGCCGTGAAGATTTGCTGGCTACAATATTATCAAGAATGGATGGAGGTGGGACAGGAGTAAAACGTGTTCCATCATACGTAGCACCAGATCTAGCAACTGATATTCGTCGCCATATGTCTGCTTCTATTCGACAAAGAAAAGGACCTCTTCCATGTCACTTTCTTTCTGAATCTGTCACGTTCTCCCTTCCAGCAGGTTAGTTTCCATAGTTAAAATTCTTAAATAAGAAATGCATAGGTTAAGGGTTCAGCATAGATCAAAATGTTACCTTAAGTTTTACTCTTGAGCTGTTAATTGTTTCAGTCTTGTTATTGTAACTTATTCATCATTAGATGCTGTATAACAGCTACAAATTCAACCCTTTTCCATATTTTTTTATCATAATGTTATAATTACTATTATAATGATTGTTATAACCTTCATTCATAATTAACCCTTTCAGGGCTGGTGCTGTACTAGTACGTCTTACGCGCCAGGGTTGGTGTTATGCTAGTACGCATAAATTCTAGCGTCTTCAAATCAAGTGGGAAAAGACTGGTAGGCCTAGATGTGAAGGAATGGGTCTGCGTGGTCAGTGTGTGCAGTATAAAAAAAATCCTACAGCACACAATGCATAATGAGAAAAAAAATATCTCTGACTGTGTTTTTGGTTTAAAACAGCGACTTTGCAGTCTATTGTCATATGGTATTTATGGTTGTATTCTCGTTTTCTTGGTCTCATTTGATAGTATGGAAGATATATTGCAGAATTAGAGATAATTTTGATTGGTTTCACGATGACAAGTACCTTGAAATTGAGCCCAAAGTAGCAAAAATGTTCGATTTTTGCCGATGTTCAAGAGTAAACAAATCACTTCAACAGGTGAGTCTAATATTCTTGCACAAGTGAGCTGATATTATTTATACAGTTTTTACATTGATGCAGTAGTATACATAACAGTAAATCTTCTATTTTTGAATGAATAAAAATTCAAAATGGAAAGCAAGCATAATATAAGAGGGGCCTGAGATGTGACTGATGAACAGAGAAAATGTTATTTTATTGCTAGGAATGTCTGCATTGTTTTATCTGGCCCCTATTTTGAAATTAGCCTTACTTGAATTGTGTATGAAATTGGCCAAATTGCCAATTTCTGATCAGTTTACTGGGTAGTTAAAACCAGTAAATGGCTAGTTTCTTGTACTCAGTCGATAGAACAAATGGAGTTCTAGTGAAATAGCTATGAGTTTGGTCGACTGGAACAATGGAATTGGCCGAAAATAGGGCTCAAAGTGGGCAAAATCGGCAATGTGTCAATATCGCCGAGACCGCTGACTTTGTGAGAGCACGATTCCGTAAGTTTTCTATCAAATTTCGTACTTTTGGTGCCATTACATAAGAAATTTTTTTTTTTTCTTTTTTGAAATTGCTGACCTAGAAAATGTACAGAGAACCTTCACGGCACGCATAACAGAGATAAAACACCTCAATTACTGGGAGCGCTTGAGGTTCCTGAACCTAAACAGGCGGGAGAGATACATGATTATATACACCTGGAAAATCCTAGAGGGACTAGTACCGAACTTGCACACGAAAATCACTCACTACAAAAGCAAAAGACTTGGCAGACGATGCAACATCCCCCCAATGAAAAGCAGGGGTGTCACTAGCACGTTAAGAGACCATACAATAAGTGTCAGGGGCCCGAGACTGTTCAACTGCCTCCCAGCATACATAAGGGGGATTACCAATAGACCCCTGGCAGTCTTCAAGTTGGCACTGGACAAGCACCTAAAGTCGGTACCTGACCAGCCGGGCTGTGGCTCGTACGTTGGTTTGTGTGCAACCAGCAGTAACAGCCTGGTTGATCAGGCTCTGATCCACCAGGAGGCCTGGTCACAGACCGGGCCGCGGGGGCGTTGACCCCCGGAACTCTCTCCAGGTTGAGAGCACGTTTGTGAGCAAGGGTCTCGACAGTGAAAGGGTTAAACATTTGTCCAATTTGAGTTGTGTTTTATTGAGCCAACCCCATTACTCAGTTCGACCAAATTTTTAGCTATCTCTCTAGTATGCCTTCCATTCTATCAATTGAGTACAGGAGGGCCCCACTTATATAGCAGGTTAGATTCTGTGCTTCCACTGTTAAACAAAAATTGCTATGAAGTGGAACATTGCTTTTTTTTTTACTTTCAAGCGCATATAAAAGCCTGACAACATGTTTACACTATCAAGTATTAACCCTTTCGGTGTCGGTCCTGTTGAACTATGGCCAAGGTCGGTCCCGTAGTTCTACACTATGAGCTAAGCTCATTCTGATAAGCTGTGAGAGGTAAATTTGGGTCTAGAGATTAGAGAATGGATCTGTGTGGTAAGTGTGCACCATACAAAAAAGTCCTGCAGCAAGTGGTGCATAATCAGGGGAAAAACTGTGACCGTATTTTTGGTTTAAAGCGGTTATTTTGTTGTTTATTTTTGTATGGTTTTATGATTGTATTCTCTGTTTCTTGCTCTCACTTGATATAATGGAAGATATATTACAGAAATAGAGATGATTTTGATTGGTTTCAGGATTGCAAGTAGCTTGAAATTGAGCTCAAAGTAGTGAAAAATGTTTGATTTTAGCTGATATTCCAGAGTACAGAAATGATGTGACTTGTCCAATATGCATCCAACTGGCCAATCCAATACACATTTAGGAATGCACTGACATTATTTATACAATTATTACAATAATGCAGTAGTTTGCATATCAATAAATCATTTGTTTTTTGTGTGAATAAAAATTCAGAATGGAGTGCAAGTGTAATATAAGAGGTCTGGGGGCATAACCAGTGAACAAAGGAAATGTTTTTTAGTGTCAGGGAATGTTTACATTGTTTATTCCGGACCCCGTTTTTAAATTGTCAGTTTTTGAATTTTGTGTGAAATTGGCCAAATTACTGATTTCTGATCACTTTATTGAGTAGTTGCAATAGGTAAATGAGTGGTTTCTTGTACTCAGTCGATAGAATAGAAGGAATACTAGTGAAATACAGTGGACCCCGCATAACGATCACCTCCGAATGCGACCAATTATGTAAGTGTATTTAAGTAAGTGCGTTTGTACGTGTATGTTTGGGGGTCTGAAATGGACTAATCTACTTCACAATATTTCTTATGGGGACAAATTCGGTCAGTACTGGCACCTGAACATACTTCTGGAGTGAAAAAATATCGTTAACCGGGGGTCCACTGTAGCTATGAATTTGGTCAACTGGAATAATGGAATTAGCCGAAAATAGGTCTCAAAGTGGGTGAAAACGCTGATGTGTAAATATTGCTGAAGCCACTAACTTTATGAGAATGTAATTCGTCAAGTTTTTCATCAAATTTTGTAATTTTGGATTCATTATCTTCAGAAAAAGATTATCATATCATGAGAATTTTTTTTTTTTCATTCTTTGACACTGAAAGCAAGTTTGAGATCAGTGTTCTTGATCCTGAAAGGGTTAAGTGAGCAATAGAGCTAGGCCTAAAAAATGCATATGCGTTATATACATTACTTAAAAATATTTTCATCCTTAGCTTATAGTGAGTTGTGAATATATTGTAAGAAGTCTGAATAAATGAAGAATGGGTATACAGTGGACCCTTGGTTTTTGTGTAGAGTCCGTTCCAGAGCCATCGGCCAAAACTAAAACCATTTTTCCCATGAGAAATAACGTAAATGGAATTAATCCGCTCCAGACACCCAGAAGTATCGACAAAATTTTTTTTTTTTTACCTTAAAGATAGAGTTACATGCACAAAAGAATGAACATTACACATGACATTTACCTTTATTAAAGTCTGTTGTTGCTGGAAGGAAGACAGGGAGGAGGGGAGAGGGAAGAGAGGTTATTCTTTGGAAGGGGAATCCCCCTCTATAAGGACTGTAGGTACCAAGTCCTTATCTGGGGTCATTTCCCTTCTTTGTTTTTTAATGACACTAGGACCAGCTTGAGAGTCACTGGACCCCTGTCACACAAAATATCTGTCCAGATAGGTCTGTTTCTGGTGTCTCTTCAAAATTTCCCTAAAATGGGACAGGGCATTGTCATTGTAAAAGTTGCCAGCACGGATTACAACAGCTTTCTCAGGGTGATGTTGCTCCACAAATGACTGCACCCTAGTCCACATTGCCCAAATCTCCTTAATCTCTGAAGAAGGCACCTGTTTCCATCTCTCTTCCTCCTCCTCTGTATCAATTTCCTGTGCTGTGGTCTGTTGCTGTTGCAGATGAAGCTCTTTCAGCTCATCAGTGGTTAGCTCTTGATTGTGGTCATCCACCAACTCTTCCACATCCAGGCCACTCACATCCAACCCCATGGAATTCTCCAATGCCACAGTTGATTGCACAACAGGTGTAGGGTCGACAGGGTCAGTCTCAAACCCTTCAAAATCCTTCTTTCAGACACAATCTGGCCACAGTTTTTCCCAAGCAGAGTTCATTGTACTGGAAGTCACTCCCTGCCAAGCCTTATCTATAAGGCCTATGCACTGGAAGATAGTGTGTTCCTCACCTTCTTTACCAAAGCACTGACACTAGGAGCTTTCTTTGGGGCCATGGTCGCTTATTTAACAGTCACACACAATAAACAAGTAGCAAAAACAGTGGATTATTACGAAATGTTTCATATGACCTGGCAGAATATGTGGAACCTCGGTCTTCGTGATTAATTCATTCCAGAAAATCTGACAGAAACCGAACTGTATGAAAACTGAAACAATATTTCCCATAAGAAATAATGTAAATCCAATTAATCCGTTCCAGACACCCAAAAATATTAACAAAAAATACATTTTAGAGAGAATAACTATAGTTTTACATATAGAAAATACTGAGAAATAAATATAAATGACTATTGAAATGCATAAATGAACATTTAACATCACTTTTACATTTATTGAAGACTCATGTTGGTGTATGGAAGAAGATGAGGAGGGGAGAGGGTGGAAGAGAGGTTTTTGTCTGGAAGGGGAATCCCCCTCCATAATGACTTCAGGTATCAAGGCCCTGTCCGGGGTTACTTCCCTTTGTCTTCTACTGGCACTAGGACCAGCTTGAGAGTCACTGGACCCCTGTCACACACAAAATCTGTCCAGAGAGGTCTTTTTCTGGTGTCTCTTTAAGATTTGCCAAAAATGGGAAAAGGCGTTGTCATTAAACGTGTTGCAAACACGGCTTGCAACAACTTTGTTAGGGGTGATATTTCTCCACAAAACTTTGCAACTCATTCCACTTTGCTTACTCAACGAGAAACAAAGCCAGACTGAGTCAGAACGCATGGGATGCTTTGTGTGGGTGCAGGCAGGCAGACGCATTTGGTACAGCGGACCATAGCCAACTCTGCGAAAACCAAGAGGATGTACGAAAACTGGGACAAAATTTCGGCGAAAAAACTAGTCAGAAAAACAAATCCTATGAAAGCCAGAGCATACAAAAACCGAGGTTCCACTGCATGTCTTCCATTCTAACAATTCATATCAATAAACAGTCAAAAATACCATAAAAGCCATCCTACTAGGAAATGCCTCAGTTATTTTAAACCAAACACAAGGTTAGAGGTTTGCTTTTCCCACCGTGCACCATGTGAGGCAGGATTATTTTTATACCATAGATGTTTGCTGCACCTGCACAGATCCATTTTCTCATGTTGAGACCAAAATGTACCTCTCATAGCATATTTGAGGGTACCTAGAGCGGTAAAGTGTATAAATTACTGGGAACACCTCAAAGTTCTAAATAGATACTTGCAGGAGTGGAAGAGAGAGAGATAAATGATAAATTATCATATAAGGGGGAAGTACTTGAGGGCCTGGTCCCAAATTTGCACATGGCCATAACCTGCTTCCTTCCCTACCCTGCAGCACTGTATAGCCCTTGTGGCTTAGCGCTTCTTTTTGATTATAATAATAATAATAATACACCTACCATCCACCCTAACCATGGAACAGGCAAGGATTGAACCTATGGTAAGTGAGTTCTAAAACTCCAGGCCAGTGCGTAAGCCATGAGTTCATTCCCCACCTGTTCTGTGGTTTGTTTGCCGTCCATCCACCCACTGATACCTTGCTCCTATTGATATCTTTCTCCATTATTTGTACACAGGCTATGTGATATAATGATGCTAGTCATATCTTGCTAAATAGGGATTATCAGTCATTTATTTTCACATTTTAGCATTATCAATGTGTTGCACTGATGTGTTCTTATGCTTAACCTCTGAACTAGTAATACAAGCCTTTTAGAAGTACAGTGGACCCCCGCCTTAGGATATTAATCTGTTCTGGAGAGCTCATCATATGCCGAAATTATCGTAAGGGGAATTAATTTTCCCAATAAGAAATAATGGAAATCAAATTAATCCGTGCAAGACACCCAAAAGTATGAAATAAAATTGTTTTTACCACATGAAATACAGTGGACCCTCGACTAACGCTATTAATCCGTTCCTGAGAGCTCATCATTAGTCAAAATAATCGTTAGTCAAGTTAATTTTCCCCATAAGAAATAATGGAAATCAAATTAATCCGTGCAAGACACCCAAAAGTATTGAAAAAAAAATTTTTTAACACATGAAATATTAATTTTAATACACACAAACTGAAGAAGACATGCACAGTTACATGACACTTACCTTTATTGAAGATCTGGTGATGATTGATGGGATGGGAAGAGGGGAGTGTGTTGATGGTCTTAGTGTTTAGAAGGGGAGTCCCCTTCCATTAGGACTTGAGGTGGCAAGTCCTTTTTCGGGGTTACTTCCCTTCTTCTTTTAATGCCACTAGGACCAGCTTGAGAGTCACTGGACCTCTGTCGCACAACATATCTGCCCATAGAGGCCTGTACCTCCCGTTCCTTTATGACATTCCTAAAGTGTTTCACAACATTGTCAGTGTCACCATTAAACACTTGTTCAGGTTTCAGTCCTTCACTGTCTATGTACTCCTTGAATTCCTGCACATATTTTTCAGCTGCTTTTTGGTCCAAACTGGCAGTCTCACCATGCCTTATCACACTATGTATGCCACTACGATTCTTAAATCTCTCAAACCAACCTTTGCTGGCCTTAAATTCACTCACATCACCACTAGTTGCTGGCATTTTTCTAATTAAATCGTCATGCAACTTCCTAGCCTTTTCACATATGATCGCTTGAGAGATGCTATCTCCTGCTATCTGTTTTTCGTTTATCCATACCAATAACAGTCTCTCAACATCTTCTACCACTTGCGATCTCAGTTTCGAAAACATAGTTGCACCTTTGGCAAGAACAGCTTCCTTGATTGCCGTTTTCTTGGCCACAATAGTAGCGATGGTTGATTGGGGTTTTGTGTACAGCCTGGCCAGCTCGGAGACATGCACTCCACTTTCATACTAAGTAATGATCTCTTTCTTCATATCCATAGTAATTCTCACCCTTTTTGCTGTAGGGTTGGCACTAGAAGCTTTCTTGGGGCCCATGGTGACTTATTTTGCAGGTGCAATCACTAAAAAGACTGTGATAATATGAAGTGTTCCGATTGTATGCTTGGAAGCTACCGCGGTGGCTGGCTGGCTTGTAAACACTGGCCAGAAGTGGACGCGTCTCAGACGGAAGGAATAGTGTTGGTCGAGTTTTTTAGCGCTAATCGAGGCAAAATTTTTGCAATAAAATGTATCGCTAGTCAGATTTATCGTTAATCGATGCCATCGCTGGTCGAGGGTCCACTGTATTAATTTTAATACACACAAACTGAAGAAGACATGCACAGTTAATACTCTACTAAGAACAGAATGCATGACACTTACCTTTATTGAAGATCTGGTGATGATTGATGAGATGGGAGGAGAGGAGAGTGTGGAAGTTATTGTTTAGAAGGGGAATCCCCTTCCATTAGGACTTGAGGTATCAATTCCTTTTCTGGGGTTACTTCCCTTCTTCTTTTAATGCCACTAGGACCAGCTTGAGAGTCACTGGACCTCTGTCGCACAACATATCTGTTCATAGAGCTCTGTACCTCTCGTTCCTTTATGATTTGTCTAAAGTGGTTCACAACACTGTCATTGTAAAAGTCACCAGCATGGTTTGCAAAAGCTGTGTGAGGGTGATTTTCATCCATAAAGGTTTGCACTTTAAGCCACTTTGCACACATTTCTTTAATATCTTTTTTCAATTCCATACTAATTCTCACCCTTTTTACCACAGGATGCCACTAGAAGCTTTCTTGGGGTCCATGGTGACTTATTTTGCAGTTACAAGCACTAAAAACACTGGGATAATGTAAAATGTACTGAATGTATGCGTAGATGCGACTGCACTGGCTGGCTTGTAAACACTGGCGCTGAGGCCGCACATGGGATGCGTTTTGGACGAGTCACGTAAGGCGAGTTTTTTAGCGTGAGGCGAAGCAAAATTTTTGTGTTAAAATGTATCGTATTGCAGATTTAACGTAACGCGATGCCATCGTGAGGCGCGGGTCCACTGTATAAGATGGTTCATAACTACCTTAATTACTGAAGTGATTGCATATGAAAGTTATTGGCAGTATCCACTCTACGTACATTTATCATTGTTACGGTTGCTTATATTTTTTCATGTGCATAGATAGACAAAAAAGAGAAACAGCAGTTGCAGACTTGAACTACAGAGATAAAAAGATGTAAGACAGCTTGTAGTATAGCAGGAAGATAAGATTTTTAGAGAAGCAACACAAGTCATGCACTCACCAGAATCAGTCCTACTACATCTACAAATGCTATAATTACCTGCCATACTAATTTGAACAAGACTAATTGGAACAAGAGTACAGTACTTATATAAACCACCACATAGTCATTTTTTTATGGAAGCAGGGTTTGAGCATCCTAGTAACTACTAAAAATCCAACATTATTTATGACGTAAATAACTGGGAGTCCTATTCATGCACAACTTTGCCATGACTTATCACCTGTGTTGGGAATTGGATTTGAACTGCAGTACACAGACTTTGTCATTGCCACTAGTGGTGGTACCACCGATGATGCTACTGCTGCCATCCCTGACTTCATTGTTGATGTCTCAACAGTGTAAATTGTAGTTTTTATGTGTTGGCAGGAGATATCAATTGTGCCTGACAGGATTGAGGGTGATAAGTACTTTATGGAGTGATGCATTAGGAATACAACATGCTGAAGTGAAGTTCAGTATATTGTAAACAACTTTTGGGGCTTGGATAAATGTATTATTCAAGATAACTAGTTAACTGTTTTCTTACTATTTTATACAGAAATAGAAGATTTACCTGTAAGCGTTCAGGAACAACTTTTTGAGGAGCTCTTAGACCGAGATGCTCAGAAACAGCTAGAGGAGGATGCTCCTATCATTAACTGGTCACTGGAGATCACTGACAGACTTGGATCAAGGTTGTATGCACTCTGGAACCGTACAGCAGGTGAGAACGATGAACCCGTAACATTCTTAGCTCACAGAATTTAATTTGATTGTGAAGAAGCTGGATGTCCTGGCTTTAAGTGAAACCAAGCTGAAGGGGGTGGGATAAGTAAATGGGATTAGGTCAGGGGTTTCAAATAAGAGTTAGAGCTACAGGAGTAGCAATAATGTTGAAGGATAAGCTATGGCAGAAAAAGAGGGAATATAAATGTATTAATTCAAGGATTATGTGGAGTAAAATAAAGGTTGGATGTGAAAAGTGGGTTATAGTAAGTATTTATGCACCTGGAGAAGAGAGAAGTGTAGAGGAGAGAGAGAGAGAGATTTTGGGAAATGTTGAGTGAATGTATGGGGAGTTTTGAACCAAGTGTGAGAGTAATGGTGGTTGGGGATTTCAATGCTAAAGTGGGCAAAAATGTTTTGGAGGGAGTAGTAGGTAAATTTGGGGTGCCATGGGTAAATGAAAATGGGGAGCCTTTAATTGAGCTATGTGTAGAAAGAGGTTTGGTAATAAGTAATACTACATATTTTATGAAGAAGAGGATAAATAAATATACAAGGTATGATATAGGGGTCGTCCTCGAAAGGGTTGGAGAGAGGGGGTAAAGGAGGTTTTGTGGGCAAGGGGCTTGGACTTCCAGCAAGCGTGCGTGAGTGTGTTAGATAGGAGTGAATGGAGACGAATGGTACTTGGGACCTGACGATCTGTTGGAGTGTGAGCAGGGTAATATTTAGTGAAGGGATTCAGGGAAACCGGTTATTTTCATATAGTCGGACTTGAGTCCTGGAAATGGGAAGTACAATGCCTGCACTTTAAAGGAGGGGTTTGGGATATTGGCAGTTTGGAGGGATATGTTGTGTATCTTTATATGTGTATGCTTCTAAACTGTTGTATTCTGAGCACCTCTGCAAAAACAGTGATAATGTGCGAGTGTGGTGAAAGTGTTGAATGATGATGAAAGTATTTTCTTTTGGGGGATTTTCTTTCTTTTTTTTTTTTTTGGGTCACCCTGCCTCGGTGGAAGACGGCCGACTTGTTGAAAAAAAAAAATTATATAGCACGTAATGAAAATAGTTTGTTAGATTATATATTGGTGGATAAAAGGTTGATGGGTAGGCTCCAGGATGTACACGTTTATAAAGGGGCAACTGATATATTGGATCATTATTTAGTTGTAGCTACAGTTAGAGTAAGAGATAGATGGGAAAAGAGGAAAATGGCAACAACAAGTAAGAGGGAGGTGAAAGTGTATAAACTGAGGGAGGAGGAAGTTCGGTTGAGATATAAGCAACTATTGGCAGAAAGGTGGACTGGTGCAAATATGAGTAGTGGGGGGGTTGAGGAGGGTTGGAATAGTTTTAAAAAAGCAGTATTAGAATGTGGGGCAGAAGTTTGTGGTTATAGGAGGGTGGGTGCAGGAGGAAAGAGGAATGATTGGTGGAATGATGAAGTGAAGGGTGTGATAAAAGAGAAAAAGTTAGCTTGTGAGAGGTTTTTACAAAGCAGAAGTGTTATAAGAAGAGTAGAGTATATGGAGAGTAAAAGAAAGGTGAAGAGAGTGGTGAGAGCAGATGATAGAGTGGGAGAGGCACTGACAAGAAATTTTAATGAAAATAAGAAAAAAATTTGGAGTGAGTTAAACAAGTTAAGAAAGCCTAGGGATCAAATGGATTTGTCAGTTAAAAACAGAGTAGGGGAGTTAGTAGATGGGGAGATGGAGGTAGTGGGTAGATGGTGGGAATATTTTGAGGAACTTTTAAATGTCGACGAAGAAAGGGAGACGGTAATTTCATGCACTAACCAGGGAGGTATACCATCTTATAGGAGTGAAAAAGAGCAGGATGTGAGTGTGAGGGAGGTGCGTGAGGCATTATGTAGAATGTGATGAATGGTTTAGAAAACCGACAAGTTGAATTGAGACACTTATGCAACACATGGGAATCTTTATTGAAGAAATGTTTCGCCACACAGTGGCTTCATCAGTCCAATATAAAGTAGAAATGGGTAAGGAGAGGAGAAGTTCGAGGTAATCAGTCCCTCAACCTGGAATCGATGTGTTCAGTCCATCACTCTTGTAGGAAATGCAGCATAGGGCCAGAGAGGTGGCTTATATACTGCAGTGAGATGAGGTGAAGCAGGAGGAGGTGGGATCACAGTGGGACCTGCCACTAGTGTAAGTAGGTCGTCGTGTGGTGAAACGTTTCTTCAATAAAGATTCCCATGTGTTGCATAAGTGTCTCAATTCTTCAATTATGTAGAAAGAAAGGGAGTAAAGCAGCTGGAACTGACGGGATCATGACAGAAATGTTAAAAGCAGGGGGGATATAGTGTTGGAGAGGTTGATATTTTTGTTTAATAAATGTATGAAAGAGGGGAAGGTACCTAGGGATTGGCAGAGAGCATGTATAGTCCCTTTATATAAAGGGAAGGGGGACAAAAGAGTTTGTAAAAATTATAGAGGAATAAGTTTACTGAGTATACCAGGAAAAGTGTACGGTAGGGTTATAATTGAAAGAATTAGAGGTAAGACAGAATGTAGGATTGCAGATGAGCAAGGAGGTTTTAGAGTGGGTAGGGGATGTGTAGATCAAGTGTTTACATTGAAGCATATATGTGAACAGTATTTAGATAAAAGTACGGAAGTTTTCATTGCATTTATGGATTTAGAAAAGGCATATGATAGGGTGGATAGGGGAGCAATGTGACAGATGTTACAAGTATATGGAATAGATAGTAAGTTACTAAATTCTGTAAAGAGTTTTTATGAGGATAGTAAGGCTCAGGTTAGGGTGTGTAGAAGAGAGGGAGACTACTTCCCAGTAAAAGTAGGTCTTAGACAGGGATGTGTAATGTCACCATGGTTGTTTAATATATTTATAGATGGGGTTGTAAAAGAAGTAAATGCTAGGGTGTTCGGGAGAGGGGTGGGATTAAATTATGGGGAATCAAATACAAAATGGGAATTGACACAGTTATTTTTTTGCTGATGATACTGTGCTTATGGGAGATTCTAAAGAAAAATTGCAAAGGTTAGTGGATGAGTTTGGGAGTGTGTGTAAAGGTAGAAAGTTGAAAGTGAACATAGAAAAGAGTAAGGTGATGAGGGTATCAAATGATTTAGACAGAGAAAAATTGGATATCAAATTGGGGAGGAGGAGTATGGCAGAAGTGAATGTTTTCAGATACTTGGGAGTTGACGTGTCAGCGGATGGATTTATGAAGGATGAGGTTAATCATAGAATTGATGGGGGAAAAAAGGTCAGTGGTGCGTTGAGGTATATGTGGAGACAAAAAACGTTATCTATGGAGGCAAATAAGGGAATGTATGAAAGTAGGTAGTAGGTTGGTAGACAGCAACCACCCAGGGAAGTACTACTGTCCTGCCAGATGACTGTGAAACAAAAACCTGTAACTGTTTTGCATGATGGTAGGATTGCTGGTTTCTTTTTCTGTCTCATAAACACGCTAGATAACAGGGATATCTTGCTACTCCTACTTACACTTTGGTCACACTTCACAGACACGCACATGCATATATATATATACATACATCTAGGTTTTTCTCCTTTTTCTAAATAGCTCTTGTTCTTTTTTATTTCTTCTATTGTCCATGGGGAAGTGGAAAAGAATCTTTCCTCCGTAAGCCATGCGTGTCGTATGAGGCGACTAAAATGCCGGGAGCAATGGGCTAGTAACCCCTTCTCCTGTATACATTTACTAAAAAAGAGAAGAAGAAAAACTTTATAAAACTGGGATGCTTAAATGTGCGTGGATGTAGTGCGGATGACAAGAAACAGATGATTGCTGATGTTATGAATGAAAAGAAGTTGGATGTCCTGGCTCTAAGCGAAACAAAGCTGAAGGGGGTAGGAGAGTTTCAGTGGGGGGAAATAAATGGGATTAAATCTGGAGTATCTGAGAGAGTTAGAGCAAAGGAAGGGGTAGCAGTAATGTTAAATGATCAGTTATGGAAGGAGAAAAGAGAATATGAATGTGTAAATTCAAGAATTATGTGGATTAAAGTAAAGGTTGGATGCGAGAAGTGGGTCATAATAAGCGTGTATGCACCTGGAGAAGAGAGGAATGCAGAGGAGAGAGAGAGATTTTGGGAGATGTTAAGTGAAGGTATAGGAGCCTTTGAACCAAGTGAGAGAGTAATTGTGGTAGGGGACCTGAATGCTAAAGTAGGAGAAACTTTTAGAGAGGGTGTGGTAGGTAAGTTTGGGGTGCCAGGTGTAAATGATAATGGGAGCCCTTTGATTGAACTTTGTATAGAAAGGGGTTTAGTTATAGGTAATACATATTTTAAGAAAAAGAGGATAAATAAGTATACACGATATGATGTAGGGCGAAATGACAGTAGTTTGTTGGATTATGTATTGGTAGATAAAAGACTGTTGAGTAGACTTCAGGATGTACATGTTTATAGAGGGGCCACAGATATATCAGATCACTTTCTAGTTGTAGCTACACTGAGAGTAAAAGGTAGATGGGATACAAGGAGAATAGAAGCATCAGGGAAGAGAGAGGTGAAGGTTTATAAACTAAAAGAGGAGGCAGTTAGGGTAAGATATAAACAGCTATTGGAGGATAGATGGGCTAATGAGAGCATAGGCAATGGGGTCGAAGAGGTATGGGGTAGGTTTAAAAATGTAGTGTTAGTGTGTTCAGCAGAAGTTTGTGGTTACAGGAAAGTGGGTGCAGGAGGGAAGAGGAGCGATTGGTGGAATGATGATGTAAAGAGAGTAGTAAGGGAGAAAAAGTTAGCATATGAGAAGTTTTTACAAAGTAGAAGTGATGCAAGGAGGGAAGAGTATATGGAGAAAAAGAGAGAGGTTAAGAGAGTGGTGAAGCAATGTAAAAAGAGAGCAAATGAGAGAGTGGGTGAGATGTTATCAACAAATTTTGTTGAAAATAAGAAAAAGTTTTGGAGTGAGATTAACAAGTTAAGAAAGCCTAGAGAACAAATGGATTTGTCAGTTAAAAATAGGAGAGGAGAGTTATTAAATGGAGAGTTAGAGGTATTGGGAAGATGGAGGGAATATTTTGAGGAATTGTTAAATGTTGATGAAGATAGGGAAGCTGTGATTTCGTGTATAGGGCAAGGAGGAATAACATCTTGTAGGAGTGAGGAAGAGCCAGTTGTGAGTGTGGGGGAAGTTCGTGAGGCAGTAGGTAAAATGAAAGGGGGTAAGGCAGCCGGGATTGATGGGATAAAGATAGAAATGTTAAAAGCAGGTGGGGATATAGTTTTGGAGTGGTTGGTGCAATTATTTAATAAATGTATGGAAGAGGGTAAGGTACCTAGGGATTGGCAGAGAGCATGCATAGTTCCTTTGTATAAAGGCAAAGGGGATAAAAGAGAGTGCAAAAATTATAGGGGGATAAGTCTGTTGAGTGTACCTGGTAAAGTGTATGGTGTAGTTATAATTGAAAGAATTAAGAGTAAGACGGAGAATAGGATAGCAGATGAACAAGGAGGCTTTAGGAAAGGTAGGGGGTGTGTGGACCAGGTGTTTACAGTGAAACATATAAGTGAACAGTATTTAGATAAGGCTAAAGAGGTCTTTGTGGCATTTATGGATTTGGAAAAGGCGTATGACAGGGTGGATAGGGGGGCAATGTGGCAGATGTTGCAAGTGTATGGTGTAGGAGGTAGGTTACTGAAAGCAGTGAAGAGTTTTTACGAGGATAGTGAGGCTCAAGTTAGAGTATGTAGGAAAGAGGGAAATTTTTTCCCAGTAAAAGTAGGCCTTAGACAAGGATGTGTGATGTCACCGTGGTTGTTTAATATATTTATAGATGGGGTTGTAAGAGAAGTAAATGCGAGGGTCTTGGCAAGAGGCGTGGAGTTAAAAGATAAAGAATCACACACAAAGTGGGAGTTGTCACAGCTGCTCTTTGCTGATGACACTGTGCTCTTGGGAGATTCTGAAGAGAAGCTGCAGAGATTGGTGGATGAATTTGGTAGGGTGTGCAAAAGAAGAAAATTAAAGGTGAATACAGGAAAGAGTAAGGTTATGAGGATAACAAAAAGATTAGGTGATGAAAGATTGAATATCAGATTGGAGGGAGAGAGTATGGAGGAGGTGAACGTATTCAGATATTTGGGAGTGGACGTGTCAGCGGATGGGTCTATGAAAGATGAGGTGAATCATAGAATTGATGAGGGAAAAAGAGTGAGTGGTGCACTTAGGAGTCTGTGGAGACAAAGAACTTTGTCCTTGGAGGCAAAGAGGGGAATGTATGAGAGTATAGTTTTACCAACGCTCTTATATGGGTGTGAAGCGTGGGTGATGAATGTTGCAGCGAGGAGAAGGCTGGAGGCAGTGGAGATGTCATGTCTGAGGGCAATGTGTGGTGTGAATATAATGCAGAGAATTCGTAGTTTGGAAGTTAGGAGGAGGTGCGGGATTACCAAAACTGTTGTCCAGAGGGCTGAGGAAGGGTTGTTGAGGTGGTTCGGACATGTAGAGAGAATGGAGCGAAACAGAATGACTTCAAGAGTGTATCAGTCTGTAGTGGAAGGAAGGCGGGGTAGGGGTCGGCCTAGGAAGGGTTGGAGGGAGGGGGTAAAGGAGGTTTTGTGTGCGAGGGGCTTGGACTTCCAGCAGGCATGCGTGAGCGTGTTTGATAGTAGTGAATGGAGACAAATGGTTTTTAATACTTGACGTGCTGTTGGAGTGTGAGCAAAGTAACATTTATGAAGGGATTCAGGGAAACCGGCAGGCCGGACTTGAGTCCTGGAGATGGGAAGTACAGTGCCTGCACTCTGAAGGAGGGGTGTTAATGTTGCAGTTTAAAAACTGTAGTGTAAAGCACCCTTCTGGCAAGACAGTGATGGAGTGAATGATGGTGAAAGTTTTTCTTTTTCGGGCCACCCTGCCTTGGTGGGAATCGGCCAGTGTGATAATAAAAAAAAGAAAAAAAAATGAAAGTATACTAGTACCAACACTCTTATGTGGGTGTGAAGCCTGAGTTGTGAATGCTGCAGCGAGGAGGCGGTTGGAAGCAGTGGAGATGTCCTGTCTAAGGTCAATGTGTGGTGTAAATACCATGCAGAAAATTCAGAGTGTGGAAATTAGGAGGTGTGGAGTTAATAAAAGTATTAGTCAGAGGGCTGAAGAGGGGTTGTTGAGGTGGTTTGGTCATTTAGAGAGAATGGATCAGAGTAGAATGACATGGAGAGCATTTAAATCTGTAGGGGAAGGAAGGCGGGGTAGGGGTCATCCTCAAAAAGGTTGGAAGAAAGGGGTAAGGGAGGTTTTGTGGGTGAGGGGCTTGGACTTCCAGCAGGCGTGCGTAAGCGTGTTCGATAGGAGTGAATAGAGACGAATGGTACATGTATTTGGGACCTGACGATCTGTTGGAGTGTGAGCAGGGTAATATTAAGTGAAGGGATTCAGGGAAACCGGTTGTTTTTATATAGCCGGACTTGAGTCCTAGAAATGGGAAGTACAATGCCTGCACTCTAAAGGAGGGGTTTGATATTTTGGCAGTTTGGAGGGATATGTTGTGTATCTTTATACATATATGCTTCTAAGCTGTTGTGTTCTGAACACCTCTGCAAAAATAGTGATTATGTGTGAGTGAGGTGAAAGAGTTGAAGGATGAAAGTATTTTCTTTTTGGGGATTTTCTTTCTTTTTGGGTCACCCTGCCTCGGTGGGAGACAGCCGACTTATTAAAAAAAAAAATAGGAAGCATTAGTCTCTGTTATGCCAAAAAAATCCAGCTTTAGAATGCTCACTTAAAAAGTTCTGAAATTTGGAGATTATTCTGAATTAAAGGTCAGATTTTAGAAGCTCCATCTTGTTTAACTAATTTCTAAGTTTGGAGATCATTCCTAATTCTAACCATTATCTTCCAAGTTTGGGAGAATTCCCAATAAGTAATTATTGAATTCTCCTTTTTTGACACCATATGTATTAATTAGAAAGATTATTAGTATTAGTGGGTATTATACATCATATTCTGTCTAATTTATCATTTAGCTTCACTTATGACAGTATAACCATACATGTTATCCTCACACTACCATCACCACTTAGTGTGACAATATAACCATACATGTTATCCTCATGACTCACAAAATCGTAATTACATGATTGTTAACAAACCATACCATTGTCTGGAGTTTTATGGCTCTCTAATCGCAGGTTCTAACCCCGCCTGTGGTATGGTATGTTATCCATACACTACCATCACCACTTAGTGTGACAGTATATCCATACATGTTTTCCACACACTATCATCACCACTTAGACTAGCAGTATAACCATACATGATGCCCTTGCACTACCACAACCACCATTTAATGTAGTATATTGCCATGCATGTTACCCCCTCACACTGCCACCACCAGCACTTAGTGTGGCAGTATAATCATGCATGTGGTCCTTATACAGTGGACCCCCGCATAACGATCACCTCCAAATGCGACCAATTATGTAAGTGTATTTATGTAAGTGCGTTTGTACATGTATGTTTGGGAGTCTGAAATGGACTAATCTAATTCACAATATTCCTTATGGGAACAAATTCGGTCAGTACTGGCACCTGAACATACTTCTGGAGTGAAAAAATATCGTTAACCGGGGGTCCACTGTACTTCCACCACCACTTGTGTGGGAATATCAACATACACATGATCCACATACCATCACTTAGCATGGCCATTACATACATGCACATTACCAAATCAAGAGACCATCTAACCTAGCCAGAGCATTTTAATGTGTATGTAACAAGGAAGTATATAATTGGCTCTATTATTGAGCCATTATCCTATATCATTAACTCAGTAAAACAAGGAATAAATAATTTATAAAGGATTTTAGTTTAGTGAACTTTAGCTGTAGATAAAGCACAGCAGGGATGTAGGTTAGTCAGATTTGAGTCCTGGAGGTAGGAAGTATGGTGCTTGCACTCTGAAGAAGGGTATAGGGATGTTGTAGTTTCTGGGGATTGTCTGAAATATGATGTCAGCATGCTTATGGCAGAAGAGTAATTGAATAATTGACTGTGACTGTGTTTCCTCTGTTTTGGGTCACCCTACCTTGGTGGAAGACAGCTGGTGTGTTAAAAAAAAAATTCCTGCTGCTCCTCTACTTTATTTGTTTAGGTAGAAATAATCCCAAACTATTTCATGCATTCTTGTCTGATTGCGATCTAATGAAACCATCTTTAGTTGTGTGATTTGTTAAAATAATGTTCAAAATTATTCAGTAAATGTTTTACGTTTCCTTCAGAAGTCCTTAACACAATGGCAGTACTCCATGTAGAATTACAGAACAGGTCAAAGATGAGATCATCCACTTAAGTAGCAATGTTTCTCAGTCAGCACAAGTTGTTTAATAGGTACTACTGCCACTCCTAGCAATATGTCTAGACATGTTGAATGTTAGTTGCTATTACCACTTGCAAAAACTCACCTTGACATGTTGAGTGATAGGTGCTACTGGCACTCTTAGAAACATGTCTAGTGCGACAGACACTACTGGCACTGTAATGTGTGATTAGCAAACAAACTCTCTGTGCACTACTGAGCTCCACACAATCTCCTCTTTTCTCATCCTGATAGCTGGTTTAGTTGAGTCTGTTCACTATTTACTCAGATTCCTAATGCTCTGTGTGCTCTATCTTTTGGACTACCCTCTGACCTGAAAGATCCAGGACTGGTTAGCTTGTGTGCTCTCTGGCACAAGGTTGTGGAGTTCTCTTGGTGCCCAGGCCTTGTTGGTTTACCAGGAAATGAGCAGGCAAATGCCAAGGCAAAGGCTGCTAGAACAAGTTCAGTATAGCAGACTTCAACCTTAAAGTGACTTCATGGGCTACATACATAGATATATCCTTGAGAGGTGGCAGGTGCAGTGGACCCTACAGATGAGAAGCAAGTTGTATAGGATTTGGCAGGGTGTGTGTATTTGGTCTTCTGCAACAGTAATTGTCACTTTGAAACTCATCTCTGCTGGTTGAGGATCAAAGACACCCGTCTCTCCCATAACCACTCATTTGCAAGTATTTCTGCTTCTCTGTAACTTGTGGTATGCAGTTGACTGTGAAAGACATTTTGACTTTCCCATGGCTAAGATCTTTTTACTTTCATCATAGTTTTTATAACTAAGGAGGGTGTTCTAGGGATCTCTGGAAAACTTTTAGGAGAGTCTTTTAGCATTAACCATTTAATTATATTCTTAACTGATACTAATTATTTTAACTGTGTGTGATAGTACAGGCAGGCCCAGCTTTACAGCACTTCACTTTACAGCATTTTGCTAATGCAGTGGTTTTCAGTTATACAGTGGACCCCCGGTATTCGATATTAATCCGTTCCTGAGAGCTCATCGAATACCGAAAATACCGAAAAGCGAATCAATTTTCTTCATAAGAAATAATGGAAATCAAATTAATCTGTGCAAGACACCCAAAAGTATGAAAAAACAAAATTTACCACATGAAATATTAAGTTTAATGCAATAGAATAATTACAATAACAACAATAACAATAAAATAATAACAAAAGAATAATTGACATTTACCTTTAATGAAGATCTGGTGATGATTGATGGGATGGGAGGAGGAGAGTGTGGATGGTGTTAGTGTTTAGAACGGGAATCCCCTTCCATTAGGACTTGAGGTAGCAAGTCCTTTTCCGGGGTTACTTCCCTTCTTCTTTTAATGCCACTAGGACCAGCTTGAGAGTCACTGGACTTCTGTCGCACAACATATCTGTCCATAGAAGCCTGTACCTCCCATTCCTTTATGACATTCCTGAAGCGTTTCACAACATTGTCAGTGTAATAGTCACCAGCACGGCTTGCAATAGCTGTGTTAGGGTGATTGTCATCAAAAAAGGTTTGCACTTTAAGCCACATTGCACACATTTCCTTAATCTTTGAAGTAGGCAACTTCTTCAATTTCTCTGTCCCCTCCTCCGAAGCAGTTTCTTCAGGTCTGGCCTCTTGCTGTTGAAGATGATCTAGCAGCTCATCAGTGGTTAGTTCTTCATTGTCCTCCTCCACGAACTCTTCCACATCCTCCCCACTAACCTCCAACCCCAAGGACTTCCCCAATGCCACAATGGATCCCTTAACTGGCATAGGCTTCTCAGGGTTAGCCTCAAATCCTTCAAAATCCCTTTTGTCTACACATTCTGGCCACAGTTTTTTTCCAAGCAGAGTTCAAGGTCCTCTTAGTCACTCCCTCCCAAGCCGTACCTATAAGGTTTATACAATTGAGGATATTAAAGTGTTCCTTCCGAAACTCTGAAAGAGTCAGTTGAGTTTCTGTGGTCACTACAAAGCACTTTTGAAACATAGCTTTTGTGTACAGTTTCTTGAAGTTGGAAATGACCTACTGGTCCATGGGCTGCAGGAGAGGAGTGGTATTAGGAGGCAAAAACTTGACCTTAATGAAGCTCATGTCCCCAGAAAGTCGCTCTGCCAAGTCTGTAGGATGACCAGGGGCATTGTCTAATACCAGGAGGCACTTAAGGTCTAATTTCTTTTCAATTAGGCAATTTTTCACAGTGGGGGCAAATGCATGGTGTAACCAGTCATAGAAAAAGTCCCTAGTGACCCATGCCTTACTGTTTGCCCTCCACAGCACACACAAATTAGCCTTGAGGACATTGTTTTTCCTGAACACTCTGGGAGTTTCAGAGTGATACACCAATAAAGGCTTCACTTTGCAATCACCACTAGCATTGGCATACATCAACAGAGTAAGCCTGTCTTTCATAGGCTTATGTCCTGGAAGTGCCTTTTCCTCCTGAGTAATGTAGGTCCTGCTTGGCATTTTCTTCCAAAACAGGCTAGTTTCATCGCAATTAAACACTTGTTCAGGTTTAAATTCTTCACTGTCTATGTAATCCTTGAATTCCTTCACATATTTTTCAGCTGCTTTTTGGTCCGAACTGGCAGCCTCACCATGCCTAATAACACTATGTATGCCACTACGATTCTTAAATCTTTCAAACCAACCTTTGCTGGCCTTAAATTCACTCACATCAGCATTAGTTGCAGGCAATTTCTTTACCAAATCGTCATGCAACTGCCTAGCCTTTTCACAAATGATTGCTTGATAGATGCTATCTCCTGCTATCTGTTTTTCATTTATCCACACCAATAATAGTCTCTCAACATTTTCTAACACTTGCGGTCGCTGTTTCGTAATCACAGTTGCACCTTTTGCAAGAACAGCTTCCTTGATTGCCGCTTTCCTGGTCACTATAGTAGAGATGGTTGATTGGGGTTTTCTATACACCCTGACCAGCTCCGATACACCCACTACACTTTCGTACTTTGCAATTATCTCTTTCTTCATTTCAATAGTCATTAGCACCTTTCTTCTCAAAGGGTTGGCACTAGAAGCTTTCTTGGGGCCCATGGTGACTTATTTTGCAGAAACAAGCACCAAAAATAGTGATAATATGGAATGTACCAAATGTATCCTTAGATGCACTCACACTGACTGGCTTGTAAACACTGGCACACATGGTGCAGTTCAGGCCACACATGGACATGTCTTGTACGAATCGCATCGAATACCGGGTTTTCAAACGGATACCATGGCAAAATTTTTGCAATAAAATGCATCGAATACTGGATTTATCGCATACCGATGCCATCGAATACCGGGGGTCCACTGTACTCATTTCTTCATTTATTCAGACTACCTACAATAAATATATTCATTACTAGATATAAGCTAAGGACGAAAATATTTTAGGGTAAGTAATGTGTGTACTGTACATGCATTTTTTATTCCTAGCTCTATTGCTTGCTTAATATATGATACTGTAAACATGTTATCAGGCTTTTATATGCATTTGAAAATAAAAGAAAAAGGCTGTGTTTTGCTTTACAGCAATTTTCACTTTATAGCAGTAGTCTGGAACCTAACCTGTTGTATAAGAGGGGCCTGCCTGTATTTGTATTGTGTTTATTCATACCTGGAGAGGGTTTCAGGGGTCAACGCCCCTGTGACTCGGTCTGAGACCAGGCCTCATGGTGGATCAGGGCATGATCAGGTACCCAGCTATACAGAAGTAAGATTAGGGACAAGATTGGCCCACTTAAGAGTAACTCTGGTCAGATCACTGACAGTGATAAGAATATGTGTGAAATTCTAAATATCTACTTCCTCTCAGTTTTCACCCAGGAAAATACTAGCGATATTCCTGAAATAATAGATTATGTAGAACAGGACGATAATAAACTATGTACGATTGCGGTAACTAGTGACATGGTCCTCAGACAAATAGAGAAACTAAAACCTAACAAATCCCCAGGTCCTGATGAACTGTTTGCAAGGGTGTTAAAGGAATGTAAAGAGGAACTTAGCATACCTTTGGCTAATCTTTTTAACATGTCACTACAAACTGGCATAGTGCCTGATAAGTGGAAAATGGCAAATGTAATACCTATTTACAAGGCAGGTGACAGGTCCTTGGCTTCGAACTATAGACCAATAAGCCTTACCTCCATAGTGGGAAAATTTATGGAATCAATAATTGCAGATGCAATTCGTAGCCATCTTGACAGGCACAGATTGATTAATGAATCACAACACGGTTTTACAAAGGGGCGTTCCTGTCTTACGAATTTACTAACTTTTTTCACTAAGGTATTTGAGGAGGTAGATCTTGGTAATGAATATGATATTGTGTATATGGACTTCAGTAAGGCTTTCGATAGAGTTCCACACCAGAGGCTATTGAGGAAACTTAGGGCACACGGAATAGGAGGAGAAATTTTTTCCTGGGTAGAAGCATTGCTGACAAATAGACAGCAGAGAGTTTTCATAAATGGGGAGAAATCAGAATGAGGGCACGTCTCAAGCGGTGTTCCTCAGGGGTCAGTGTTGGGCCCGTTGTTGTTCACAATTTACATAAACGACATAGATGAGGGAATAAATAGCGACATAAGCAAATTTGCTGATGACACCAAAATAGGCCGTCCAATTCATTCTAATGAGGACATTAGAGCACTCCAGGATGATTTGAATAGACTGATGCAATGGTCGGAGAAGTGGCAGATGCAGTTTAATATTGACAAATGCAAAGTTCTAAATGTTGGACAGGAAAATAACCATTCCACATATTAACTAAATAATGTAGATCTTAATACTACTGATTGCAAAAAGGATTTAGGAGTTCTGGTTAGCAGTAACCTAAAACCAAGACAACATTGCATTAGTGTTCGCAATAAAGCTAACAGAATTCTTGGCTTCATATCTAGAAGTATAAATAATAGAAGTCCTCAGGTTGTTCTTCAACTCTATATATCCTTGGTTAGGCCTCATTTAGACTATGCTGCTCAGTTCTGGTCACCGTATTACAGAATGGATATAAATGCTCTGGAAAATGTACAGAGGAGGATGACAAAGATGATCCCATGTATCAGAAATCTTCCCTATGAGGATAGACTGAGGGCCCTGAATCTGCACTCTCTCGAAAGGCGTAGAATTAGGGGGGATATGATCAAGGTGTATAAAAGGAAAACAGGAATAAATAAAGGGGATGTAAATAGCGTGCTGAAAATTTCCAGCCATGACAGGACTCGCAGCAATGGTTTCAAGTTGGAAAAATTCAGATTCAGGAAGGATATAGTAAAGCACTGGTTTGGTAATAGAGTTGTGGATGAGTGGAACAAACTCCCGAGTACAGTTATTCAGGCTAAAAAGTTGTGTAGTTTTAAAAATAGGTTAGATAAATACATGAGTGGGTGTGGGTGGGTGTGAGTTGACCTGACTAGCTTGTGCTGCTGGGTCTGGTGCAGTGCTCCATCCTTGAGTGGAGATGACCAGGCTGGGTGGGTCATTGGAATAATCCGGGAGGTGGGTCATTGGTCTAATCCGGGGGGGAAACATGGACCTGCTCTGCTTGGGTCAGTAGGCCTGTTGCAGTGTTCCTTCTTTCTTATGTTCTTATGTTCTTATGCTGGTCGCAGACAAACTCACATACGAACCACAGCCCGGCTGGTCAGGTACTGACTTTAGGTGCCTGTCCAGTACCTTCTTGAAGACAGCCAGGGGTCTACAGTAGAACCTCTACTTGCGAGTGCATCCATGTGTGAGTTTTTCCAAATACGAGCAGTAGATGGGTCAATTTTTTGTTTCCATATGCTAGCAAAATTTCCATAAGCAAGCAGACCTCAAGGCAGGTTCCTTGACACTGGTGAGGGGCTCTTGCTCTTGATCTAGGGAATTGTATCTCATTTGTTTGTTGGACTATCTTATTGAAACTTGGGCAATGCGTGATGGAAAGATGCTTAACGTACGCCAAAAATGAAAGAAATTGGAGCATAAATAATGGAGTTCACATCTCAGCAATTAGCCACCCCTTAGCGGTATTTTCGTATGGTTTTTATGGTTGTATTCTTGTTTTTTTGGTCTCATTTGATAGAATGGAAGATATATTACAGAAATAGAAATGATTTTGATTACTTTCACAACGAAAAGCACCTTGAAATTGAGCTCAACGAGGGAGAAATGCTCGTTTGCCACATATATGATGACGTATTTTATTCATTCTAGAGTATCAGGTTTCTATGTTATTTATATTGTTTGTTAGGTCATATTAGATGAACTGTGATAGATAATAAGCTGTATAGATGATATTAGCAAAATTATTCATGAAGTATTTTGTCCGGTCTCCAGATGAACTGTCGTCCACTGCTGACACTGCCCATACCACTACGTGAATTACATGTTTTATCCATTTTAGAGTATATATCAGGTTTCTATGTTATTTATATTGTTTATTATGTCATATTAGATCATATTAGTTGCGAGCAAGGTCGTGGAACAGATTAAACTCGCAAGTAGAGGTTCCACTGTATTGGTAATCCCCCTTATGTATGCTGGGAGGCAGTTGAACGGTCTTGGGGGGGCTCCTGACACTTACTGTGTTGGCTCTCAGTGTACTCGTGGTGCCCCTGCTTTTCAATGGGGGAATGTTGCATCTTTTGCCGAGTCTTTTGCTTTCATAGGGAGTGATTTTCGTGTGTAAGTTTGGTACTAATACCTCTAGGATTTTCCAAGTGTATATTATCATGTATCTCTCTCACTTGCGTTCAAGGGAATACAAATCAAATGACTTCAACTGTTCCCAGTAATTTAGGTGCCTTATTGTACTTATGCTGTGAAAATTCTTTGTAAATTCTCCAGGTCAGCAATTTTTGCCTGCGTTGAAGGGGGCAGTTAGTGTACAGCAGTATTCCAGCCTAGAGAGAACAAGCAATTTGAAGAGAATCATCATGGGCTTGGCATCCCTAGTTTTGAAGGTTCTCATTTTCCATACTATCATTTTCATAGCAGATGCAATAGATACATTGTTGTGGTCTTTGAAGGCGAGGTTCTCTGACATTATCGCTCCCAGGTCCTTCACATTACTTTTTTGCTCTATTGTATTGTTAAAATTTGTTGTATACTGTGATATAGTTTTAATTTCCTAAAGTTTTCCATATCTGAGTAGTTGAAATTTCTCTTCACTGAACTTCATGTTGTTTTGAGTGGCCCATTTGAAGATTTGGTTGATGTCCGCTTGGAGTTTTGTGGTGTCTTCGATGGAGGTCACTGTCATGGCAGTTCAGGTAAAGGAAGACACAGAGCAATGGCGTACATCTCTGTCTATGTCAGATATGAGGATAAGGAATAGTTTTTTATTGTTAATTTTATATTTGTTTTTTCTTATGCGTTATATTATTTTTATTGCTAAGAGCACTGAATGATCTACACAAAGTTCTCTTCAAATTTCAGAACAGCTTACCTATAGAAGCACATCCAAACATGTTAATTGATAGGCATTACTGCTAATCACATCATTTAAAGAATCTTTGACAGTCATTTAATTTTTTTCAGGTGACTGCCTCCTTGACTCGATACTTCAGTCTACGTGGGGTGTGTTTGACAGAGAAAATGTCCTTCGACGAGCTTTATCCGACAGTCTCTCAGAAGCTTCTCATTTGTAAGAATCGTTTTTTTATTAACTGTAATTTTTGTTTTAACTGACAGTATGCAGTTTTTATTTTGACAGTAATGTGAACATTTTTCACCTTCCTCCTTTTTAGGCTAAAGTGGATCAGGTATAAATAAGTACAAAGATTTGACAATAACATAGAGTGGAAACACTATGTAAGAAGTTCATTTTATTTAAGATGACCTTTTTGTCATAGAGGGATTAATGATATACAAAGAAAATAAACATTCGTGGTTGGTTGAGTGGGAGGGAGGGAGAGAATAACAATGTTGGGTCATGATGTGAGGGCATCACACACACTGATTTATAATGTTTCACACATTGACTCTGCTGATCAGTAGTTTTTCAGGTGTCATCACTGTATTTTGTTCTGCTGTATTGGTGTTGAATGGCTACAGCTTTTGTGCACATCTTCCTTGGCTTTTCTAGTTGTATGATCCATTTTGATCTTGACTTTTCAAGTATAGTATCCAAATGGTGTACTGCCAGTACCTAATAGTGGTGGAAAGACAGCCTGCAAAACAAGTTTTCATTGAGACAACATTTCACTCTGTGTAAAGGTTTATCAACTTAATAAAACTCTATTCTGAGTGAAACCTCTTGTTTTACATAGTGCAGTTTTCCTTCTTTGTGTTGTTTCTCTGTGTATGATACAGAGACTGTTAGTTTTGTGTATATGGAAAATATAGTTGTGTTATTTTCTTATGTGCAGGTGTTGTTAGTACAGTATTCTATATATGGCAAGCATACTTTTTGTTGCTCTTTTTATGATGCTGATATTATTTGCAATGTCTCTTGTGTAAACATTCTTAAACTGTTCCTAGGTATAATACGCACTTCTGCTGTAATTGCTTTATTGATGTGAAGTCACCTGATTGTTACATTAACCCTTAGACTGTCAGTCAAATACAGTAGAACACCCATATCCTTGTATTCGGTTTCTGCAGTTTCAGTTATCTGTGGTTCACCTCAGCCTAAAAAATATTAATTAAGGAGGTTGCAATTTTATGTTTCAGTTTTTTTTTTTTATTTATTTTCTGATTTCAATAATTTTTTCTGTTGTTTTAATAAAAGTGCATAAAACATAGTAATATAAAGTTTCATTAAAATTGATCAACAAACAAATGAATATATAAAAATATGCTGAAAATTGGATTTGGCAGCAAATTGGCACATACTGGTACTGCCAAAAGTTGTCTTCAGAAGCAGCAGCAGCGGCAGCAGCAAAAGGAGGTGTAGCAGCTGCAGTAAAAGCAGGTGTAGCAGCTGCAGGAAAAGCAGCTGTAGCAGTAACAGCAGATGGAATCGAGTCAGTTATATTTCTCTTTGCTGATGATGAAATCTAATTCAAGATAAATATGTATCAACACCACCAGTAGACGGGTATGAAATGTATAAATCCGACTGTCTGCCCAAAACACTGACACTGTATACAGTGGTGCCCCGAGTTTTGAACTTCTTCGTTCCAGAAGGCTGCTCGAGTGCCGTTACTGAACGAATTTGTTCCCATAAGGAATTATGTAAATTTGATTAGTCTGTTTCAGACCCCCAAAAATGCACTTACAAAAGCACTTACAAAAATACTCTTACATAATTGGTCGAGTTGAGAGCAGTTCCAAACTGGGTACCACTGTACATCACCACCACCACTACTACTCCAGCAGCTGCTGCAGTTTTAACATATATACACATACATGACAGGAAGTAGTATTTCACATTCCTCACACTCATGCCATGTATCTAGGTGTTTAGTTAGTTGTCTTGCAGTGTGAGCACAGACAGACATAACATATCTTCCGATTCCATTTCTTCTTGTCAGTTACAGGAAGTGGCGTTAGAAAATGTTTACCATGCCTCAGACAAGATGATGTTTGGTCGTCAGTATGGCAGCACATGTGCGCTGTTGGTGTTGTGATCTAGCATTTCTGTATTATTTGTCTGATGACAGACAAAGAGAAGTTGATACATGTTTGTCTGTTCCTAGTCTTGTTCTGGTGCATATTTTAGGCATTCAGCAATACAGTGTTAACAAGATGCAAAACAGTTATATGGACCACTTATAACTCTCTTACACAGCAAACACAATCTGCATGTTACAATTCTTGACAAATGCATGGTATTTGTGTAGTGTACAGTGTGACAGCAGTTGATCTCACAGTGGGTTCATTCATTTCTCTTTTCCCCCTTCCTGCTTCTTTCATTTTATTATGGTGGATGGATGTCAACAGTGTCACTTGTTTATCATGTCATTGAAATACCAAGATGTCATTGGCAGTGGTTGAGCTGACGTGACAGGTGATGGATGCATGAGCCGGCTTTAAGACCCAGTTCACTTTGCCTGAAGATGTAACCCCTCCCCCAGTTTATGCCCTGTGGTTTAACAAAAATCTTGATTATTTGAGAGAAAGTGTAGAGGCTACCCCCTCCCCCCTTCCCTTCCTCTTATGTCCAGTAATATATGGTAATTCACCTGCACCATTCTTATACAGCAGTTTCCCACTTATACGGCAGGTTGGGTTCCAGGCTACCGCCGGAAAGTGGACATCACCGGAAAGCAGAACGCCATTTTTTTCCACTAATAAATGCATATAAATGCCAGATAACAAGTTCACACTAATACATATTAAGTTAGCAATAGAACTAGGCATTAAAAAAAACAATAATAAGTAAAATACACACACAGTACACTCATTACTTACCTCAAAATATTTGTAGTCTTAATGTAGGAGGAGAAGTGAGTAAACGGCATAAAAACGAATAAACGAGAGAGAGAGAGAACGAGTAAATGAGAGAGGACAGAGCCACAGAGGATGTAAGCAAACAGATGAACGCATCTGATTTTGGTTGATACATATTTGTTCCCATGTCTGTGAATCTTATACCATAATACAAACACCTTACATTGTGTAGAAGTTGTCTCCACATTGGTAAAGTAGAATAAATAAAGAGCAACACTCTCATTCTCATGTAGCACACCATTTTTAGAAGGAATAACGCTCATGGTGAAGGCATACAAAAGGAATAATTTTCTACAGTTACTCCCAGTAATACTATTGTGTACACATTTTCTTTGGTGTTGAACTATAGAAAACATTATTCTTTCCTACATCAACACTGCAACTGCCTCTCTTCACATAACAACAGAGTTCAGTTCCTAAGACCTTGTCGGTAAATGAATTCGTCGCTAAGTGAGGTGTGTACTGTAATTGTAGTGGGTTTGTGTCAACTATATTTGATGGTGTTTTAATATCACCTTTGCACCATTTATAACATTTCTGGTATATTTTTAAATGTTTATACAGTAATTTACTATATATTGTAATAAGCAGAATAGAGAAAATCAGCTCTAATGTACATTATTTAGGTATGTATACTGGTCAGAGAGCCCGTTGTAAGTCCGAGTCATCAGTAAATGAGTACATCGCTAAGTGAGGAGAGGCTGTATTTATGTTAATTTATTCTTCGATGGATGTATTTATCATGTTTATATGTTATGTAGCGTGTTTATTATATAATTTGAAAAAATATCATAGATGGATTAATCAAAATGTCTCTTTAATGTAATATACGACATTTAATGTGCATCAAAGTGATTATTATTATTATTATTATTATTATTATTATTATTATTATTATTATTATTATTATTATTATTATTATTATTATTATCATTATTAATATGGCATCTTCAAGATTAATAAGACACTTAGTGATTTTAATGTGTACCTGCATGCCAACACAGTGTGTAAGTTTATTTAGATACAGGTGCCCATAAGTATAATTATCGGAGTATATATAAAATATGAAATAACTTTAAAACACTTGAAACGTTGGAAACTTTCCAGACATAATGGAGAGTCGTGTTCATGGAGATTGTAAACAAACTGGGTGGAGCACGGTGACTGTGTTAGAAGGTTTGGTAGAGAGTTTCGGTCATAATTTGCAATGTTCATATTAGTGGAACGCCATAAGGTGAAACATTGTAAAGCGGGGTCCTACTGTATATAATAATAAGTATTTCATCTACATTATTTCCAGAAATTTTGAATGATGTTATTATTGAGAGGATGGAAATTTTTTAAGCTAGGTAGTAGGTTGGTAGACAGCACCCACCCAGGGAGGTACAGTGGACCCCCAGTATTCGATATTAATTCGTTCCTGAGAGCTCATCGAATACCGAAAATATCGAAAAGTGAATCAATTTTCCCCATAAGAAATAATGGAAATCAAATTAATCCGTGCAAGACACCCAAAAGTATGAAAAAAAATTTTACCACATGAAATATTAAGTTTAATGCAATAGAATAATTACAATAACAACAATAACAATAGAATAATAATATAATAATTGACACTTACCTTTAATGAAGATCTGGTGATGATTGATGGGATGGGAGGAGGGGAGTGTGTCGAAGTTGTTACTGTTTAGAAGGGGAATCCCCTTCCATTAGGACTTGAGGTAGCAAGTCCTTTTCCGGGGTTACTTCCCTTCTTTTAATGCCACTAGGACCATCTTGAGAGTCACTGGACTTCTGTCGCCATTCCTTTAAGATTTGTCTAAAATGGGCCATAACATTGTCATTGTAATAGTCACCAGCACAGATTGCAGTAGCTGTGTTAGGGTGATTTTCATCCATAAAGGTTTGCAGTTCAACCCACTTTGCACACATTTCCTTAATTTTTGAAGTAGGCACAATGGATTCCACAACTGGCATAGGCTTCTCAGGGTTAGCCCCAAACCTTTCAAAATCTTTCTTAATTTCCATACTAATTCTCACCCTTTTTAGCACAGGGTTGGCACTAGAAGCTTTCTTGGGGCCCATGGTGACTTACTTTGCAGAAACAAGCACCAAAAACAGTGATAATATGGAATGTACCGAATGTATCCTTAGATGTGTGCACACTGCCTGGCTTGTAAACGCTGGCACACACGGGACAGTTCAGGCCACATGTGGACACGTCTCGTACGAATCGCATTGAATACCAGGTTTTCGATCGGATACAGAGGCGAAATTTTTGCTTTAAAATGCATCGAATACCGGATTTATCGGATACCGATGCCATCGAATACCGGGGGTCCACTGTACTACCGTCCTGCCAAGCGAGTGTAAAACGGAAGCCTGTAATTGTTTTACATGATGGTAGGATTGCTGGTGTATTTTTGCTGTCTTGTAAACATGCAAGATTTCAGTACATCTTGCTACTTCTACTTACACTTAGGTCACACTATACATACATGTACAAGCATATTTATACACACCCCTCTGGGTTTTCTTCTATTTTCTTACTAGTTCTTGTTCTTGTTTATTTTCTCTTATCTCCATGGGGAAGTGGAACAGAGTTCTTCCTCTGTAAGCCACGCATGTCGTAAGAGGTGACTAAAATGCCGGGAGCAAGGGGCTAGTAACCCCCCTCTCTTATATATATATTATTAAATTTAAAAGGAGAAACTTTTGTTTTTCCTGTGGGGCCACCCTGCCTCAGTGTGATACGACCAGTTTGTTGAAAGAAAGAAGAAGAGTTGAAATTGAAGGTTCATTGACTTTGGAGAGTATTATTACTTTTCATTATGGTTTATTAGATTCTAATGTTTGGGAGATAGTTTTCAGTGTTTTTTTTTTTTTCATATCTCCTGTTGTTTCATTAAATATATTTCAGTAGATTTCTTTGGAGTTACAATTGAATTGATAAGTATTGTTCTGTATCTTGTTTGTAGATTCTTTAGAGACTAGGCCTATCTTATACTCAGGTTTCTTGCTAATAGATCTAAATTAGCCTTTTTTAACTGTTACTTGTTTCATTATGTGGTGACATTTTGTTCTGGAGATGGGAAGTACAGTGCCTGCACTCTGAAGGAGGGGTGTTAATGTTGCAGTTTAAAAACTGTAGTGTACAACACCCTTCTGGTAAGACAGTGATGGAGTGAATGATGGTGAAAGTTTTTCTTTTTCGGGCCACCCTGCCTTGGTGGGAATCGGCCAGTGAGATAATAAAAAAATAAAATATGATTGTGTTCTGCAGAGTTCTGTGTTACATCGTAAAGATTTTGTATTATAGAGTTGTGCTGTAGAGTTGTGTTATACTTGACTGTATTACAGAGGTGATGTGTTAAAGTAGACTCTTATAGTACTCCTTTGTATAGTGTGATTTTTTTGTGAATTCAACTGAAAAAGTTCATCCAAGATAGAATAGCACACACCTTCCCATGTGCTATTAAATTTTGGATGTACTTTTTCAGTCACATTTACCAAAAATCACACTACATGTACACCTACCATCCAACTTACGACCGAGTTTGGTTCCGAGAAACCGGTTGTAAGTCGAAATGGTCGTAAGTCGAACTTTACTACTGAATATCAGCAAAACATTTTTGTAATGACTTTATTTTATTGTTTTATTTTGGTATTTCATGTTTTACTTTACTTTTAATGCTGTTAGTACTGTATTTTATACTGTAAGGTTTAGGATAAACACTGTGTACAACACAAATAGTTGTTTATTTCCCAGAAATTTGGCATAAAAAACACGGTCGTATGTCTAGTGGTCGTAAGTCGAGCAGGTCGTAAGTTGGATGGTAGGTGTATTTAGAAGAGCTTTATCAGAGAGCCTACTGTATATTGTATTGTCTTATATTGAGGAAGTTCTTTGGAAAACTGCTTAGGTGGCTTTCTCTCTTAGTGTATCCCAATTCATTGATAAAACTGTTGATTGATACATTATTAGAGAGTCTGGGTATCAGTAGTTGCCTGTTGGCTCATCAGTAATTGTGCCCCCATTTTGTGGTGCTATTTTTTAGTTCATATTTGATCTAGTGAAGAAGCATGTCTCAGTGATTACATTGGGCTTAGTATGAGATTATTATGTGCCAGGATTCCATTCTTGAAGCATCCTTGAAACTAATGCTTCACTGAATTGGCAGAATTAAATATTAAAGTTACTACCTATTATACTGCATTTGTATCTTTTTTATCAGTAGTTGAAAGTGAAGATTCTTTGTCTTTGGAGAGTACGTATTATTATTTTTCATTATGCTCTATTAGATTTTAGATTATGTTTACAAGATTGTCACTGAAGCTTACTTAGTATGTTGGTACCTGGGATTTTGTATACAGACTGTTTTAGTTGTTAATATAGGTTTCAGAGTAACTTGGACTTCCAGCAAGTGTGCATGAGCATGTTAGATAGGAGCGAGTGGAGGAAAATGGTTTTAGGACTTGACATGCTGTTGGAGTGTGAGCAAGCAACATTTATGAATAGATTTAAAAATACTGGTTAGCTGGTCTTGAGTCCTGGAGGTGGGAAGTACAGTGCCTGCACTCTTAAGGAGTTAGTGACGATGAAAGTGTTTCTTCTTTTTCGGGTCACCCTGGCTCAGTGGGAGACAGCCAATGTGTTAAAAAAAAAATTCTTCAAGTGCATCCATAGAAAGGTCAAATGTTATCTGAAATAAAGTGTACAGTACTCCCTAAGTGACATTTTAATCACTTTGAAATGTGTAGCTAACAGTTACATCACATGCCTCAAGTTTTTCTGCAATATTTTTTTAACAAGATCACATAACAAGTAAATCACATTAATCCACTATATTTTACCATGCTGAAACTGCTAACAGTAATTGCATTTATCAGTTTGTAATTCACATTAATTAATAGTCTTCATTAGTGCATATATGTTTTTATTTTTATCAGATTTCTTTACATTTAAAGCAACTATAAATTAAGTTGAACTATAAGTTTAAGAATAATTTTATAGTAATGGCATGTTTTTTTCAGATTCTATCCACGCTGGAAAGAGTACGAGCGTTGGCAGGCACGTCTGTTAGACTACTATGTTCCTGAAGGTCAAGTACTGGAGGAGTGGGCAGAGTTAATCTGCCTGGCTTCTCAACCTGGGGCTGCATTAGAGCAGTTACACATTTTTGTTTTAGCTCACATTCTTCGCAGACCAATCATTGTTTATGGTGTCAAGTGTGTCAAAAGTTTTCGAGGAGAAGATCTAGGCTTTGCTAGATTTGAAGGTAAGTTCTAGATACAAGTGCTGTAGAATATTTCAGCTTAACAGTGGAATTAATTAAAGCAAAAGTCAACTAATATAATATTGTAACTGGAAAGGTACATAGTACTGACATGATGGGTAATAAAACATAAAAGCTGTGTGGAACACTACAGTAAAAGAGGTTGCTCATGCAAGGGCTTTATCATGTAAATCATTAACTTGAAAAACCTACATAGTGACTCACTGTTATTATAGTGTTCCATATAACTTTTATCTCTTATTGTCCATAATACAGTATTGCTATTGAGCTTTATAACAATTCATATATTATTATGTTATAATGCTCGGTAGGTATTTATTTATACTGTACTTTTTAGGTGTGTATCTTCCCCTGCTTTGGGAATATTCATTTTGCTGGAAGTCACCTATTGCTCTGGGATACACACGAGGTCACTTCTCAGCACTAGTTCCCATGGAACCTGACTCTCCTGATAATTTAGGAGCTGGTAAGTGTGTAACAAAGCATTTATAGATGAAACTTTATTATTATGTGTCCCTAGGAACCACGTTGAACCTGTTTCTAGAAACTACTATATCTTTCTCTTTCAACGCACTGGCCGTATCCCACCGAGGCAGGTGGCCCAAAAGGAAAAACGAAAGTTTCTCCTTCTAAATTTAGTAATGGGTACAGGAGAAAGGGTTACTAGCCCCTTGCTCCTGGCATTTTAGTCGCCTCTTATGACATGCATGGCTTACGGAGGAAGAATTCTAATCCACTTCTCCATGGAGAAACTACTGTATGTTTTATAAGTATATATATACTGGGAAAAGTTAAAAGCAGGGGAGGGATATAGTGTTGGAGTGGTTGGTATTTTTGTTTAATAAATGTATGAAAGAGGGGAAGGTACCTAGGGATTGGCAGAGAGCATGTATAGTCCCTTTATATAAAGGGAAGGGGGACAAAAGAGATTGTAAAAATTATAGAGGAATAAGTTTACTGAGTCCTAGGTAGTAGGTTGGTAGACAGCAACCGCCCAGGGAGGTACTACCGTCCTCCCAAGTGAGCGTAAAACGGAAATCTGTAATTGTTTTACATGATGGTAAGATTGCTGGTATCTTTTTTCTGTCTCATAGACATGCAAGATTTCAGGTATGTCTTGCTACTTCTTCTTACACTTACGTCACATTGCACATACATGTACAAGCATGCATATATATATATACATATATATATATATATATATATATATATATATATATATATATATATATATATATATATATATATATATATATATATATATATATATGTATATATATATATATGTATATATATATATATATATATATATATATATATATATATATATATATATATATATATATATATATATATATATATATATATATATATATATATATATTTTTTTTTTTTTTTTTTTTTTTTTTTTTTTTTTTTTTTTTCAACAAGTCGGCCGTCTCCCACCGAGGCAGGGTGACCCAAAAAAAAAAGAAAGAAAATCCCCAAAAAGAAAATACTTTCATCATCATTCAACACTTTCACCACACTCACACATTATCACTGCTTTTGCAGAGGTGCTCAGAATACAACAGTTTAGAAGCATATATGTATAGAGATACACAACATATCCCTCCAAACTGCCAATATCCCAAACCCCTCCTTTAAAGTGCAGGCATTGTACTTCCCATTTCCAGGACTCAAGTCCGACTATATGAAAATAACCGGTTTCCCTGAATCCCTTCACTAAATATTACCCTGCTCACACTCCAACAGATCGTCAGGTCCCAAGTATCATTCGTCTCCATTCACTCCTATCTAACACGCTCACGCACGCTTGCTGGAAGTCCAAGCCCCTCACCCACAAAACCTCCTTTACCCCCTCTTTCCAACCCTTTCGAGGACGACCCCTACCCCTCTTTCCTTCCCCTATAGATTTATATGCTTTCCATGTCATTCTACTTTGATCCATTCTCTCTAAATGACCAAACCACCTCAACAACCCCTCTTCTGCCCTCTGACTAATGCTTTTATTAACTCCACACCTTCTCCTAATTTCCACACTCCGAATTTTCTGCATAATATTTACACCACACATTGCCCTTAGACAGGACATCTCCACTGCCTCCAACCGTCTCCTCGCTGCTGCATTTACCACCCAAGCTTCACATCCATATAAGAGTGTTGGTACTACTATACTTTCATACATTCCCTTCTTTGCCTCCATAGATAACGTTTTTTTGACTCCACATATACCTCAACGCACCACTCACCTTTTTTCCCTCATCAATTCTATGATTAACCTCATCCTTCATAAATCCATCCGCCGACACGTCAACTCCCAAGTATCTGAAAACATTCACTTCTTCCATACTCCTCCTCCCCAATTTGATATCCAATTTTTCTTTATCTAAATCATTTGATACCCTCATCACCTTACTCTTTTCTATGTTCACTTTCAACTTTCTACCTTTACACACATTCTCAAACTCATCCACTAACCTTTGTAATTTTTCTTTAGAATCTCCCATAAGCACAGTATCATCAGCAAAAAGTAACTGTGTCAATTCCCATTTTGAATTTGATTCCCCATAATTTAATCCCACCCCTCTCCCGAACACCCTAGCATTTACTTCTTTTACAACCCCATCTATAAATATATTAAACAACCATGATGACATTACACATCCCTGTCTAAGACCTACTTTTACCGGGAAGTATTCTCCCTCTCTTCTACACACCCTAACCTGAGCCTCACTATCCTCATAAAAGCTCTTTACAGCATTTAGTAACTTACCACCTATTCCATATACTTGCAACATCTGCCACATTGCTCCTCTATCCACTCTATCATATGCCTTTTCTAAATCCATAAATGCAATAAAAACTTCCCTACCTTTATCTAAATACTGTTCACATATATGTTTCAATGTAAACACTTGATCTACACATCCCCTACCCACTCTGAAGCCTCCTTGCTCGTCCGCAATTCTACATTCTGTCTTGCCTCTAATTCTTTCAATTATAACCCTACCGTATACTTTTCCTGGTATACTCAGTAAACTTATTCCTCTATAATTTTTACAATCTCTTTTGTCCCCTTTCCCTTTATATAAAGGGACTATACATGCTCTCCGCCAATCCCTAGGTACCTTCCCCTCTTTCATACATTTATTAAACAAAAGTACCAACCACTCCAACACTATATCCCCCCCTGCTTTTAACATTTCTGTCATGATCCCATCAGTTCCAGCTGCTTTACCCCCTTTCATTCTACGTAATGCCTCACGTACCTCCACCACACTTACATTCTGCTCTTCTTCACTCCTAAAAGATGGTATACCTCCCTGGCCAGTGCATGAAATTACCGCCTCCCTTTCTTCCTTAACATTCAAAAGTTCCTCAAAATATTCTCGCCATCTACCTAATACCTCCCTCTCCCCATCTACTAACTCCCCTACTCTGTTTTTAACTGACAAATCCATACTTTCCCTAGGCTTTCTTAACTTGTTTAACTCACTCCAAAATTTTTTCTTATTTTCATAAAAATTTCTTGACAGTGCCTCTCCCACTCTTTCATCTGCTCTCCTTTTGCACTCTCTCACCACTCTCTTCACCTTTCTTTTACTCTCCATATACTCTGCTCTTCTTATAACACTTCTGCTTTGTAAAAACCTCTCGTAAGCTACCTTTTTCTCTTTTATCACACCCTTTACTTCATCATTCCACCAATCACTCCTCTTTCCTCCTGCCCCCACCCTCCTATAACCACAAACTTCTGCCCCACATTCTAATACTGCATTTTTAAAACTATTCCAACCCTCTTCAACCCCCCCACTACTCATCTTTGCACTAGCCCACCTTTCTGCCAATAGTCGCTTATATCTCGCCCGAACTTCCTCCTCCCTTAGTTTATACACTTTCACCTCCCTCGGTGGGAGACGGCCGACTTGTTGAAAAAAAAAAAATATATATTATATATATATATATAGATATATATATATATATATATATATATATATATATATATATATATATATATATATATATATATATATATATATATATATATATATACACATACACACACACACACACATACATACATACATACATACATACATTCCCCTCTGGGTTTTCTTCTATTTTCTTACTAGTTCTTGTTCTTGTTTATTTCCTGTTATCTCCATGGGGAAGTGGAACAGAATTCTTCCTCTGTAAGCCATGTGTGTTGTAAGAGGCGACTAAAATGCTGGGAGCAAGGGGCTAGTAACCCCTTCTCCTGTATAAATTAATAAATTTAAAAAGAGAGACTTTCGTTTTTCTTTTTGGGCCACTCTGCCTCAGTGGGATACGGCTGGTGCGTTGAAAGAAAGAAGTTTACTGAGTATACCAGGAAAAGTGTACGGCAGGGTTATAATTGAAAGAATTAGAGGTAAGACGGATTGTAGGATTGCGGATGAGCAAGGAGGCTTCAGAGTGGGTAGGGGGTGTGTAGATCAAGTGTTTACATTGAGGCATATATGTGAAAAGTACAGTGGACCCCCGCATAACGATCACCTCCAAATGCGACCAATTATGTAAGTGTATTTATGTAAGTGCGTTTGTATGTGTATGTTTGGGGGTCTGAAATTGACTAATCTACTTCACAATATTCCTTATGGGAAAAAATTCGGTCAGTACTGGCACCTGAACATACTACTGGAATGAAAAAGGTTCGTTAACCGGGGGTCCACTGTATTTAGATAAAAGTACGGAAGTTTTTATTGCATTTATGGATTTAGAAAAGGCATATGATAGAGTGGATAGGGGAGCAATGTGGCAGATGTTGCAAGTACTATATGGAATAGGTGGTAAGTTACTAAATGCTGTAAAGAGTTTTTATGAGGATAGTGAGGTTCATATTAGGGTGTGTAGAAGAGAGGGAGACTCCTTCCCAGTAAAAGTAGGTCTTAGACAGGGATGTGTAATGTCACCATGGTTGTTTAATATATTTATAGACGGGGTTGTAAAAGAAGTAAATGCTAGGGTGTTCGGGAGAGGGGTGGGATTAAATTATGGGGAATCAAATACAAAATGGGAATTGACACAGTTGCTTTTTGCTGATGATACTGTGCTCATGGGAGATTCTAAAGAAAAATTGCAAAGGTTAGTGGATGAGTTTGGGAGTGTGTGTAAAGGTAGAAAGTTGAAAGTGAACATAGAAAAGAGTAAGGTGATGAGGGTATCAAATGATTTAGATAAAGAAAAATTGGATATCAAATTGGGGAGGAGGAGTATGGAAGAAGTGAATGTTTTCAGACCCTTGGGAGTTGATGTGTCGGCGAATGGATTGATGAAGGATAAGGTTAATCATAGAATTGATGAGGGAAAAAAGGTGAGTGGTGCGTTGAGGTATATGTGGAGACAAAAAACTTTATTTATGGAGGCAAAGAAGGGAATGTATGAAGGTATAGTAGTACCAACACTCTTATATGGGTGTGAAGCTTGGGTTGTGAATGCAGCAGCGAGGAGGCGGTTGGAGGCAGTGGAGATGTCCTGTCTAAGGGCAATGTGTGGTGTAAATATTATGCAGAAAATTCGGAGTGTGGAAATTAGGAGGAGGTGTGGAGTTAATAAAAGTATTAGTCAGAGGGCTGAAGAGGGGTTGTTGAGGTGGTTTGGCCATTTAGAGAGAATGGATCAAAGTAGAATGACATGGAGAGTGTATAAATCTGTAGGGGAAGGAAGGCGGGGTAGGGGTCATCCTCGAAAAGGTTGGAGGGAGGGGGTAAAGGAGGTTTTGTGGGCGAGGGGCTTGGACTTCCAGCAAGTGTGCGTGAGCGTGTTAGGAGTGAATGGAGACGAATGGTATTTGGGACCTGATGATCTGTTCGAGTGTGAGCAGGGTAATATTTAGTGAAGGGATTCAGGGAAATCGGTTATTTTTATATAGCCGGACTTGAGTCCTGGAAATGGGAAGTACAATGCTTGCACTCTTAAAGTAGGGGTTCGGGATATTAGCAGTTTGGAGGGATATGTTGTGTATCTTTATAGTGATTATGTGTGAGTGAGGTTAAAGTGTTGAATGATGATGAAAGTATTTTCTTTTTGGGGATTTTCTTTCTTTTTTGGGTCACCCTGCCTCGGTGGGAGATGGCCGACTTGTTAAAAAAAAAAAAAAAATATATTGGGCCTTTGTTTCACTGCTGTTGAACATTATCTACACATTTGGTGCCTTGGGTTCTAACGTTTATTTAGAATCCTGGACTTGAGTTCTGGGAAGTGGGTGGAAATGGATAACTTGTAGATGGTAAGATAGTATTTTAACAGGATAAAGAGAGAGGGATAAAGAGTGGAGGGAGTAGTAGGAAAATTTGGAGTGCCAGGGATAAATGAAAATGGGGAACCTGTAATTGAGCTATGTGTAGGAAGAGGTTTGGTAATAAGTTATACATATTTTATGTTTTCTACTGTATAAAATCTGGTCTGAATGAAATATTGTAATAAAGGTTTCATTGCAATCTTTTTCTGACAAGAGACAAGTACATCTCACACCCTCCCCTTCTCTGGTATATACCTTATCACTTCCCTTACCCAGCCAATATATGACCCTTATGGACTTAGTACTTCCCATAAATATTACAATAATCTCCTCCTCCCTCTTCTTCCCTCCTCCTCCTCCTCCTTACTACCACCATCCAACATAGTGACCCCAGAAAAGGCAACATTTTCCAGCCCTCATTCAGTAACTGTCTTGCCAAAAGTGTGCAGATATTAAACTGTAAATGACCCTCTTAAGTTGCAGTATTGCCACCCCCCCTCCTTCACCCCTTCCCTATAATAATAATAATAATAATACAGTAAAAAATTTCTCTCATAGTTGCTTATTTGTGCTGACCATGAAATTGTAATGATTATTCAATAATAATTTTCTTTTTGAATGTGTACAAACTTATAAATTATATTCATGTGTATGATTTGCCATCTTCAGGTGCAATCTTAGATGCTGGTGAGCCCCAGGTGGTGTTCCTTCCTCTGATGACTCACGATGCCAAGCTGCTGCCTGTACATTTTCTCACACAAGCTGAGGTAAGTCAGTGCACCTGAGTTAATGTTTCTTTAAAGTAGTCAGGTGAATGTGTCGGATGTAATGCATAGTGAGTGTGTTGGATGTAAAGCATAGTGAGTGTGTTGGATGTAATGCATAGTGAGTGCTGGATGTAATGCATAGTGAGTGCATTGACCACCAGCATAGAGGACACTCTCCACAGTGTGTTGATGCTCACATACCTGGAGTACACTCTCCACAATGTATGTTGTTGCACACCTACCTATACCTCCTGGAATATATACCTGGAGAGGGTTTCGGGAGTCAGTGCCCCTGCAGACCAGTCTGTGACCAGGCCTCACGATGGATCAGGGCCTGATCATCCAGGCCCTGATCCACCATGGCTGGGTACCTGTCCAGTGCCTTCTTGAAGACAGCCAGGAGTCTATTGGTAATGCCCCATATGTATGCTGGGAGGCAGTTGAACAGTCTTGGGTCCCTGACACTTATTGTGTTGTCTCTTATCATGCTAGTGGCACCCTTGCTTTTCATTGGGGGGATGTTGCATTATATGCTGAGTCTTTTGCTTTCGTACAGAGTGATTTCATGTGCAAGTTTGGTACTAATCCCTCTAGGATTTTCCAAGTGTATATAATTTACAGTGGACTCCCGGATTTTAAGTCGTCATCGGAATAAGTAATATTCGGAATAGGTAACGTTTTTTCATCAAAATATTGGCTTGGTGAACGTCACTGAACTCGGTATAAGTCATTCGTCTGGAATGTGTCCGTGTGGCCTGAGTGGCCCTGACACTCCATGTACAGCCAGTGTGCCATTGTTTACCAGCCAATGAGAATAATCCCACGCGTTCATACGATACATTTTGTATTATTCCATTCTTTTTAGTGCTCGCAACTGCTAAATAAGCCACTCTGGACCCAAAGAAAGCTTCTAGTGCCAGCCATGGGAGAATGTGCCTTTTTCAGTGATTCTGCAATATGTACAATACTAAAGCAGCAGGAGTTGATAAAGGCTATAGCACCAGCCAGCGATAAAGTGTAGTATTAACAGTGTAGCAAGTAAGTTAAGCGTTTAATTGATAGAAAAAGGACAGCACGAAACTGACTCCTCCTTTGTTGTTGGAGGTATATAGGACTACTGACTAACGCCGCCGCCTTTGCTGCCACCTTCACCTCTACTGTCAGCGGCCCTTATACACCCAGCAACATGCTTACAAGAACTGCACATTTACTCAATTTTCTCAACCCAAATAAAAAACACCAGCAGGGTACATGGAAACAATACAGTATTTGAATAATTAATCTCTAAAGAGACATGGCTCAGCTTACATCTGTCCTGGGATTTGGGGCATCACTTGACTTACGTTTTCAGTTTCTGGAATTAAAATGAAAATCTTGATTTCCTACTTGCATGGGCCTCCATGTACATGATGAAGTCAATACCTTAGCTAAACTAACATTCGATAAAATGAATGTCAGATATAATAAGAATGTTAAACCAAAGCTTAAATCACTCAAGTCAGAAATGAACTAGTAAATGAACTGTTTGAAGAAGAGTCCAGATAGAAGCTGTCAGAGCCATTGTCCATTATGATGAAAGTTAAGAATCAGTAAAACATGTGTATGAAGAAAGCCATATGAACAGTATATTATAGGATGCCGCTGCCATGTTAAACTTGTGTATACAAGTATCTTTGATAGCTCAGCTTGTATGGAGATCTTAATCACATGAATTATAAAGTGTTTGGAAATATACTGTTGATTGGGTTAAAAACTAAATCACTGTCTTTGATCATTCAAAAATTCAACTCATTATAAATACAGCAAGTCTAATTGACCCTACCAGAGATGACAAACAATTTCAGTGTTAATAATAGACTTAAAATTTAATATTGTTTCCTTGTTTTGTATCAACCAGATAATTAAATTATTAGTATGTGGTGAGATTGTAATTTATGAAATGGCATAATTTTGTAAAATTCAGATAGAAAAACTAGCCAGTGGCATAAGATAAAGACTAGTCAACTAGCTGCTCAGGTGGCAATAATTTAAAGTGTGGTTGTTGTCTGCCCACACTTGTACAGAAGCACGAATTACAAAGGCTAGAGTAATGGCAAGACAAATGCTTCTTGTAAAGGAAACTTGGGGAGTACATGTGGAAAATAACTATGAGTGCATAAGTGGAAATACAATTGACCAGATTATTATGAGTTGGAGCTGCTTGGACTGTTGTATCCATGGGGAAGTGCTAAGCCTGTAGTGGTCATACAGCACATGGGGAAAGGAAGGTAATCAGGTGTGATCTGAGAAATGGGTAGGTAGCTCTGGTTACTTGGATTAAAAGCCCTTGAATTTGGGGCTTCCTGGAGCCTTTCATGGTCACTCCCTCAGAATGGAGCTGTTCATTCATCCATGGTTGTAACATTATAGATAAGAGCCTGATATATTTATCATTTTATTTTCTTTTTCTCAGGTTGGTTGTGAGGAAACATTGCTAAGACAGTGGCTGGAGGTATGTGTGAGCGAGGGAGGAGTATTGGTGGCCCAGCAGCACCTCACTAAGAAACCACTAGCAGTAGCTCAAATGACAGAAGAGTGGCTCAACCATTACAGAAGGCTTGCGTAAGTCTGTCTCGGGGAACTTCTACAGTAAGTTCCACTGAGAAAGTATGTTTTTGGTGCTTGTTAAATGTTTAGCAAAGTCTGTATGTATTGTTGTATATTGTTGTTCTTTTCCATTCGTTGCAATAATGTTTTATCTTAAAGTAGCTGCTTAGATTATGTTGCTTTAGATCCTCATACTTTAATAACCTGTTCTGTGCTGCATCAAAGTCTTATGCCATGATCTTCAGTTTCTCAGTATTCTCCAATTTAAATTTAGTTTTTCATTTCCAGTAGTAGGTAGTAGGTTGGTAGACAGCAACCATCCAGGGAGGTACTACCGTCCTGCCAAGTGAGTGTAAAACGAAAGCCTGTAATTGTTTTACATGATGGTAGGATTGCTGATGTCTTTTGTCTGTCTCATAAATATGCAAGATTACAGGCATGTCTTGCTACTTCTACTTACACTTAGGTCACACTACACATACATGTACACATTTATTTATACACACTCATCTGAGTTTTCTTTGATTTTATCTTAATAGTTCTTGGTCTTTATTACTTTTCCTTTTATATCCATGGGGAAGTGGAATAAGAATCTTTCCTCCGTAAGCCATGCGTGTTGTAAAAGTCAACTAAAATGCCGGGAACAATGGGCTAGTAACCCCTTTTCCTGTAAAGATTACTAAAAAGAATAAGAAGAAAATTGTTTTCTTTCTTTTTTGGGTCACCCTGCCTCGGTGGGAGACGGCCGACTTGTTGAAAAAAAAAAAAAAATTTCCAGTAGTAGTGCACCATTACCATTAAGACACACTGGGGTGCAATTAGTGGAGCACAGTACCTTACAGATCATCCCTCCACACCCCTTTGGCAAGGCCATTGTTTTGGTGTGGGGGAAGCAGAACATCACTGCTTAGTGTAAGCAAATTAGCTGTCAATCTCTGAACATGTGCCATATGATAGTCTTTTTGTGGTTATCCCCTCTGTTTTCATTCATGTCAATACTATACTTCATCTTTGGATATTAATCATGGCACCCAACATGAATAAAGGTGATGCTGGAGGTACCAAACAAATAATTAGGTGTGAAACTTATAATTGCTAAGAAAATTGTGATTAAAGGTTCTCAGAACCAGTTATCAACATGGTTTAGTTATTCCTGGGAAGGTTACTCACTCATCGAGTTGGCAGAAAGTGGAATAGTCTGGAAAGTTTTGTAGTGGAGGCAGGAACCATACATAGCTTTAAGATGAGGTTTGATTAAGCTCATGAAGCAGGGAGAGAGAGGACCTAGTAGCGATCAGTGAAGAGGCAGGACTAGGAGCTATGATTCAACCTCTGCAACCATAAATTGGTGAGTACAAATAGGCAAGTACATAATTACACATTCGTGTGCCTTAACCATTTGCCTATGCTACCTGCATTTTTATATTTGTTGAATATATTAGGTGGTTGATAAAAACTTTATTGATAAAGTGTGAAAATATTATTATAAGAGTAAATTGTATAGTGTTTGTGATGTAGTGAAGATGAAGGCCACAGGTTGGAAACCACAGTTGGCCATTTTGGCCACTAAGGGCAACATGAACTATATCTACATACTTCAGTAGCAACAAGAACAAAGAGTAAGGAATGATAGGTAAGATAAAACTCTTTCTGGCCACTTTTACCTTATGTCAAACAAATATGTGTGCCACAGAAATACTGTATGATGATTTCAGTACTTGTGGTTTTGAGGGTCATTCATGCTCCCACTTCACACTTTCTATAATATGCTTTACTGAATTGAGAAAGGCATTGGTGAAACCTCTTAACAGTAAAGATATCTAGGTGTTACACATGTGCATAATTCATCAGCTTGTTATTCTATACTAATAATGTTATAAAAGAAATAAAGTCTTAAACTGAGTAAATAACCAGCTTCCCCCAGGCTTCGGAAATGGACTTCAGAGGAACTCTACCCTATTTTTTTACCCATGCATTTTTTTGTCCATAAGTTGCAGAAATCATTAGAAACGCTGTTTTCGGGAACATAACCTGCGCAAATTATGTATGTCTACTGTATTTTCTCTCAGCTTAGTAGCTGGTGTTGGCTTCACAAACACTACTCTGTCTCGGTGTCAGTGGCTTCATACCTACATTTCTTAACCCTTAGAGAGTCCATCCTGCAGTTCTATGGCTTTGAAGCCTGGGTCCAAGCTGTAGTTCTGTGCCATGAACTCAAACTCACTCAGATAAGCTGTGAGTGGTAAATTTGGGCCTAGATATGAGAGAATGCCTCTATGTGATAAGTGTGCACCATATAATACAAATCCTACAGCATGCAGTGCATAATGAGAAAAAAAACTGCAGCCATGTTTTTGGATTAAAACAGTGCCTTTGTTGTGTGTATTCGTATGTTTTTTATGGTTGTATTCGTGGTTTCTTGGTCTCATTTGATACAATGGAAGATATATTACAGAAATAGAGATGATTTTGATTGGTTTTAGTACTGAAAATGGCTTGAAACCGAGTTCACAGTAGCAGAAATGTTCAATTTTTGCTGATGTTCAAGAGTAAACAAGTGATGTCACGCATCCAATATATGTCAGCTTGTGGGTCTAATGTGCATTCACGAATGTGCTGATATTATTTATACAATTATTACAATATTGCATAAAGTAAATCGTCTATTTTTTGGTGTGAATAAAAATTCTTTGTGAATAAAAAATCAAAATGCAATTAATTTGTAAAGTCTGGAAATGTAACCAATAAACAGAGGAAATGTTATTTTAGTGCCAGGAATGCCTGCATTGTTTTTTTATGGACTCTATTTTGAAATTGAAATATTTTGAACTTTGCATGAAATTTGCCAAATTACTAATTTCCAATCACTTTATTGGATAGTTAAAATTGTTGACTGGGCAGTTTCTTGTGCTCATTCAATAAAATAAAAATATTACTAGTGAAATAGCTAAGAATTTGGTCTACTGGAATAACATAATTGGCCTACAATGGGAGTCAAAGCGGGCAAAATCGCTGATTTGTAAATATCGCTGACGCATCAAAATTCGCGAGTGTAATTTCCTTAATTTCCATCAAATTTTGTACTTTTTGTTTTATTACCTTCAGAAAAAAATTCTTTACCATTTCATAAGAAAAGATAATTTTTTTTTTTTTAAATTCTTGGACCCTGTGAAAAAGTTTCAGATTGGGGGTCTGGACCCTGAAAGGGTTAAAAGATGTCTCAAATATCATTATTGCTTTTATTTAATCTGTGCAGTTCCAGCCTCCTCTTCAAATCCCTATACTGAGCTCTTAGGTCTAGTTCTTACTCCTTTGGTACGGTTAGTAGAGTCATCTACAAAACCTGTAGAAAATATCTGAATATTGCTGATAGGAAAGTGCTGAATGACCCCCACAGATGAAGGAATTTTCCTGAGTAAAAGATATGCAAAATTTTTAAAAGAGAATTTGATGTGTATTTCTTTAGCACGCGCGCACACACTTACACACGTGCATGCACGCACACACACATACACACACACATACACACACACACACACACACACACACACACACACACACACACACACACACACACACACACGCACGCACGCACGCACGCACGCATGCACACGCATAGGAAGCAATGTAGTGGAGGCAGGATCCATACATAGCTTTAAGCAGAGGTATGATAAAGCTCACGGTTCGGGGAGAGTGACCTAGTAGCGACCAGTGAAGAGGGGGGGGGCCAGGAGCTTGGACTCGACCCCTGCAACCTCAACTAGGTGAGCGTGCACACACACACACACACACACACACACACACACATACATACATTTGATACGTTAGGCCCATATTGGAGTATGCAGCACCAGTTTGGAACCCACACCTAGCCAAGCATGTAAAGAAACTAGAGAAAGTGCAAAGGTTTGCAACAAGACTAGTCCCAGAGCTAAGAGGTATGTCCTACGAGGAGAGGTTAAGGGAAATCAACCTGACGACACTGGAGGACAGGAGAGATAGGGGGGACATGATAACGTCTTACAAAATACTGAGAGGAATTGACAAGGTGGACAAAGACAGGATGTTCCAGAGATTGGACACAGCAACAAGGGGACACAGTTGGAAGTTGAAGACACAGATGAATCACAGGGATGTTAGGAAGTATTTCTTCAGCCACAGAGTAGTCAGCAAGTGGAATAGTTTGGGAAGCGATGTAGTGGAGGCAGGATCCATACATAGCTTTAAGCAGAGGTATGATAAAGCTCACGGTTCAGGGAGAGTGACCTAGTGGCGATCAGTGAAGAGGCGGGGCCAGGAGCTTGGACTCGACCCCTGCAACCTCAACTAGGTGAGTACACACACACAGACAAAATGGTAACTAACACCTACACACACACACACCTACACACACACACACACCTACACACACACACACACACACACCTACACACACACACACACCTACACACACACACCTACACACACACCTACACACACAACAGGCCTAGTGTCAAATCGACATGTGCCTAGGACAAAATGGTAACTAACACACACACATACATAAATGCTCTACTATTCTGTATATGAATCCTGGTCTTAATCACCATTTGGCTGCCTTTTAGAAATTAGAACACATGGAGAAAATTTTGTTACCTTGTATTTTTCACTTTATTATAAACCAACAATTTTCCTTTTTTTATTTTCTCCTTCATACAGGAACTTGATCTTTCTCTTTCAAAAAGTTACTAAGCATGCAAACTGGATATTTCAAATTCAGGAGGGTTGCAGATGCAGGATGATATATGACAACTTAATGATCATCAAATATTAATTTTATAATTCAGGAGTTGTGGACAACCTGCATTATTGTGCACCCTCTTCCCCTATTAGACTGTTAATGAGACGTTTTACTGTGTGTATGTGTTTGTTTTTGTTTTTTTTCTGTCTGTGTGTGGCATCTAGTGAATTTGTAGCAGCGATTCTCCCTGAACACCTTAGGGACAATTTTGAGAGATGCAGTGTCATGCATCCGTCAAACCTCATGTATTGTATATTCCATCTTTGTACTGTTAGTGCATGTTTTAAGCCTTGTGTATTACAGTATGTGTGAAGGCTTACTCAGCCCTGTAACAACTTCAGACAGTATTACCAAGGCTGGCTCCTCCTCAGGAAAATTAATGAATAGAAAAAGAAATAATTCACAAAGATAAACACTTTATTATTTATTAAAGCAAACATAAAACAGTGAAACATGAAAGGTATATCCTATTTGAAAGAAAAATGAAAAATGAAATGAAGAAACGACATTTGAACTCAACACTAATATATATATATAGTGATAATGGGGTGTCTGGTGGAGGTTGACACAGTCTTGTAGAAATCGTAGCCATTGCTGATGATGTGGGGGGGAGGGTTGCAGGTGTTGGTGACAACCCAATGGCTTGTTCTTCACCGAGTATAACCGTGAATAATTAGTCCAGATGAAAGGAAAGCAGGTTCGTTACCACTGCTATGATGAGGGGTTATGTCCTGCGTCTATACATAACAGGTAGATAGATCCAACATTGGACGTCTCAGGACTTTAGTCCGTCTCCATCAATTCTTCTCGTTGGTTGGCAGGTGACCCAATCTGTCATTCCAAGCTGTAAAGAGAGACAGGTTACCCACTGCTTAAGAAATCACTCTCCATGATAAGTACAATACCTAAAAGACGTGGTGATTATTAAAATATTTATGAGATATCAAGGCTGAAGGGACTAAGTTTATTATTGGTCAAAAGTGAAGCTTTCAACCAATAAGTCCACTAAAATATGAGCAGGCGTGTACTTACAGTAGTGTTGGGAGCTGTGAGTCGAGTGATTTACTGTTTGACCGGAGCCCCACACATCACCTTTTGGGGGGGGAAGGAGGGGGGAATAGCGGGAGCTAGACTTACCCTACCTTAACAAGCAGCTGGCAATCAAACTATCACTTTCGGGGTGGGGGGAAAAAGGGGGGGGGATAGGAGCTAGACTTCCCCTACCTTAACAAGTAGCCGGCAATCAAACTATTGTTACCATGTACTTGCTCGATACTCCTATCTGTTGAACTTTTCCCTCACAGTATGTAATAAAATATACCTATTGGTAAAATAAAAAGATGGGGTGGTAGGGAGGTGGAATATTGAAACAGCTTCAGAAAGAAATCCAAATATTTTATCTACTACTCCGAGTGTATGGGTCCTGCAGTTGCACCAGACCACATATGTTTTTTTTTTTTTTTTTTTTTTTTTTACTCTTACCCACTCTGTTACAGTAGTCCCCCTGTATCCAGTGGTGATACATTCCAAGCCCTACTGTAGATGCCAAAACTGTGGATAGTAGCAAACTCAATATACAAATCGTTTTTTGTTTGCATACATACCAATGATAAAGTTTAACTGATAAATTATGCACAATAAGACATTAACAACATTAAATAAGAATAATAATAAAAAACATTACTCCACCCCCACCACTGCTGGCTGACTGACTGCTTGGCTGACTCACTGCTTGGCTGACTCACTGCTTGGCTGACTCACTGCTTGGCTGACTCACTGCTTGGCTGACTCACTGCTTGGCTGACTCACTGCTTGGCTGACTGACTGCTTGGCTGACTCACTGCTGACTGACTGCTTGGCTGACTGACTAATTGACGTATTGATTGACTTACTGACTAATTGACTCATTGACTGGTTGACTTACTGACTGATTGACTGACTGACTTTTGGCAGTGCCAGTATGTCTCCGTTTGCTGTCAAATCCAATTTTCAGTGTAGTTTTTTATTAATTTGTTGAGTGATGTTGATGAAACTTTATATGACCATGGTTTATAATGCATTCCTAATCAAATAGTAAAAGAATTAATGAAATTGGATGATAAATAAAAAAAATGAAACCACAAATTGCAACCTCCTTAATATTTTTGGGCCAAGGTAAACTGCGGATAACCGAAACCACAAAAACCGAATCCACGAATATGGGGGTTCTACTGTACTGTGAAACTACTATACAGTACTGTACTATAGTATTCAGGTTACAATACACACATTCTTAGTGTCCAGTTGTCTTCTGCATCAGTAGACCAAATCTGCTTCATCAGAAGACATCGAGACGATCATGAAAAATGAATTTGGCAGTTTCAGACAATTGGCAATATCATACACCTTCCCTCCCCCTCCCCCTCTGTTAGTCCCTTAATGAAAGGCTATACCACATTAATATTTATATGTATTTTTATTTATTTATATTTGCCTCGGTGGGAGACGGCCGACTTGTTGAAAAAAAAAATTATTATTTTTAAAGTAAAGCATTGTTTGTCATAATTTTTTTGTTTATTGCTATTCAGTATGACTCACAAAATCATAATGACACGATTGCAAACAAGCCATACCACGGGTGGGGTTTGAACCCACGGTTCAGTATGATTTAAATAGAAAATACTTGTATTTCTCTTTGGGATCTTATGTTGGATCTATGGCATTGACAGTAATTTTCATTATTTTATTTATGTTGATGCTCATTGTTTAACCATTTCACTGTCTTGTATGTAGATCTACATTACTGACACCGGCATCACTTATGTGGGTCGTTGTTACTAATATCACTTCTGTTAGGTGAAAGGACACAAGTGCAACTAATGTGACATTTTATTGTGGCAACATTTCACTCTGCAGGAGCTTTGTCAAGCCGTTACAAACAATACATGGACACAAAGGGTATATATAAGCTTAGAGTGAGGTGTAAGGCACAATATAATTGTTGTAGAAGTAGTAGTTGTAATAATAGTAGTAGTAGTAGTAATAGTGATGCATATGATAGTAAAAGCCGACTTGTATATGAGTTAAAAAGGTTATTAAAGCTTATTGCTTGGGTAGCATGAAAATAGGTTGGCTAAATATTTTTGTTAGTGAATTGGATTTGAGAAGGCCTGTTTCAGTGTTCCTCTTCTTTTATGTTCTTATGTAGTGTATCAACAGCAACAACTATGTGATGGCAGGGTTTATTGTTTTGAGGAGGATTCTTGCTAATACTTCAGAGATGATGAAGCTGACTTTATTTTTCTTAATTGTGTTAGAAATAGCAATTAATGATGATTCAATACATTAGTAATGATGGAAATTAGGTTGTTTGATCACTAGTCAGGCATCGTTGAATTTCATGAGGCATTTTTCAAGTTATCATTCCTACATGCATTAATGTGTTCATTGAGACACGTTTCGAGGTTTCTTGCTGCTTCACCTGCATATATTCTGTTGCAGTCTCCAAAAGGTATAATGCAAGCCCCTGCATTGACTGGGTCATGGTGCTTTGATTGTGTCCTGGCTAGATTCCCTATGGAAGTGCTGGTTGTGATGGCGACTTTAGTGTTAGCTCGTACGAGTACTTTAGAAAAGTTCAGTGGCACCTGGCTGTTGGGAAGGATTATAACTGTTTGGAGTGGTGTTGGTGTGTAGACAATTAATGATCTGACAAGCTCTTTTCTTGCAGTCTTTGATGAAAAAGGAAAGTAAATGTAGATCAGTGAAGGTTTGGTGTATATGTATGTACACTCCTCATCAAGAAACTCTGGACTACAAATTCGGTAAGCTCTTAAGAATAATCCAACAATGATGCCTCTTTTGGTCTTAGTATTTTGACTGGAATAGAAGCATGTGGGATTATTTTTGTTTGTTGGTTTTCGGTAAACTTGAAATCTTTAGATTGTTATCTCCTTTGTGAACTCTTCTTCAAGTGTATACTGAATAACAGATTCAACTGCATTGAGCCTTGCCTGAAGATTCTGGATATCAAAATGTTTGGAAGTTATTATGAGGACATTGTCCACATATCATAAGCAAGTGATGCTGGTGGGGATGATGATGGCGAAGCATTCAGCAGCTTCCAGGTGTTCCATATACAAGTTGGCTAAGATGACACTGATGGGGGACCTCATTCCCATCCCATAGGTTTGTAGAGCCTGTTATTGAAAAAAATCAGTTGAAATTAATGCAGAGTTCAATCACGTTAACAAAATTTCCAGAAGGTAGAGGAAGATTAAGGTCTCAATTGACTTTACATTGTAGAATGTCAATGGATTGTGTGGTGGGTACTTTACCAGAAGTTACGTCCAAACTACTTAGTTTTTTGTTTTGGATGGAGAGTTCTCTGATGTTGTTCAGAAGGTCACCTGAATGCTTTAGATGAGCGGGGCTGATGGTGTCCAGAAGACAGGAAAGATGTTTGTCAAGAACTTTGGCTAGTTTGTGTGATGCACTGCCTTTACCTTATGTGATTAGACTGAGAGGAATATTATGTTTATGGGGTCTTAGGTAAACCATACATGTGTGCTGATTAACCCTTTGAGGGTCGACAGGCCCTCTCCGAAACTCGTTCTCAGGGTCGGCCAAATTTAAAAAAAAAAAAATTATTTTCTCTTATGAAAAGATAGAGAATCTTTTCCCGATCATAAAGACACCAAAAGTTTGAAATTTGATAGAAAACTTATGGAATTATGCTCTCGCAAAGTTAGCGGTCTCGGCGATGTTTACGCATCGGCGATTTTGCCCACTTTGAGCCCCATTTTCGGCCAATTTCACTGTACTAGTCGACAAAAAACATGAATATTTCGCTAGAACTCTATTTTTTCTATCGAATGGGTGCAAGAAACCACTCATTTATGAAATTCAACTATCCAGTACAGTGGTCAGAATTTAGCAATTTTGCCAATTTCACACAAATTTCAAAAGATGCCAATTTCCGAATAGGGTCCAGAATACACAAGAAAGACATTCCTAGCACTAAAATGACATTTCCTCTAGTCATTAGTCACGTCTCAAGGCCCCTCTTATATTCTTTTGCTTTCCACTTTGAATTTTTATTTTCACAAAAAATATAAGATTTACTGTTATGCAGACTACTGCATTAGTGTAAAAAATGGTATAAATATTATTGGTGCACTTGTGAAAGAATATTAGACTCACCAGTTGACGTGTATTGCACGCTTGGCACGATTTGTGTACTTTTGAAGTTTGGTAAAAATCGAACATTTCTGCTACTTTGAGCTCAATTTCAAGGCACTTTTCTTTGTAAAACCAGTCAAAATCATCTCAATTTCTGTAATATGTCTTCCATTCTATAAAATGAGACCAAGAAAACTAGAATACAACAATAAATACCATACGAAAATACACTGCAAAGTCGCTGATTTATTCAAAAAAAATGGTCAAAGTTTTTTTTTTCTCATTATGCACTGTGTGCTGCAGGATTTTTTTTAGACTGTGCACACTGACCACATAGACCCATTCTTTCATATGAAGGCCTACCAGCTTTCTCCCACTAGATTTGAGGCCGCTAGAATTTATGAGTACTAGTACGTCAAAAACCCCTACGCGTAAGACGTACTAGTACGACGAAAACCCTCAAAGGGTTAAGGGTTGCTGGTTATCAAGTGCAGAAGTTTCTTCCCTTCACTAGTGCATTTGAGTATTTGTCTGGTTTTGTATAGGACATCTTTGGTGAGTGTCTCCCACTGTTGTGTGCTGATGAGTTCGTATGTAGATTGGTTGTTCAAAAGGTCCATCATTTTGGTGTTGTAGTCACTGGTGTTGGGTATGACAACTCCACCTCTTTTGTCGGCGGTGGTGATGATAATACAGTGGACCCCCGCATAGCGACCTTAATCCGTGCAAGAGGGCTGGCTGTTATGCGAAATGTTCGGTATGCGAATGAATTTTCCCCATAAGAAATAATGGAAATCAAATTAATCCGTGCAAGACACCCAAAAGTTTGAAAAAAAAAATTTTACCACATGAAATATACATTTTCCTACACACAAAGAGAAGGATACATGCACAATAGTAGAGTAGTACATGCACAATATATATTGTGCATGTACTACTCTACTAAATGAAGAATAAATGACACTTACCTTTATTGAAGATGCAGCAATGACTGATGAGACACTGTGTCCTGGGAGTGCCTTTTCCTCCTGAGTACTGTAGGTCCTGTTTGGCATTTTCTTCCAGAACAGGCCTTATCACACTGTGTATGCCACTACGATTCTTAAATCTCTCAAACCAACCTTTGCTGGCTCTAAATTCACCAATATGAGCACTAGTTCCAGGCATTTTCCCTGTTCACCTGGGTGTTAGTCGACTGGTGTGGGTTGCATCCTGGGAGACAAGATTAAGGACCCCAATGGAAATAAGTTAGACAGTCTTCGATGACACTGACTTTTTTGGGCTATCCTGGGTGGCAAATCCTCTGGGGTTAATTGTTTCTTGGTATTCTCAATAAGCCACACCAACAACGGTGCTACAGCAGCAGCAGCAGCAGCTGACGGTGGTACAGCAGCAGCAGCTGACAGTGCAGCAGCAGCTGACGGTGATACAGCAGCAGCAGCAGCAGCTGTACCACCAATAGTAGCGATGGTTGATTGGGGTTTATTATACAACCTGGCCAGCTCGGAGACACGCACTCCACTTTCATACTTATCAATGATCTTTTTCTTCATCTCCATAGTAATTCTCACCCTTATTGCTGTAGGGTTGGCACTAGAAGCTTTCTTGGGGCCCATGGTCACTTATTTTCCAGAAAAAAATCACCAAAAACACTGTAATAATACAAAATGTTCCGATTGTATGCTTGGATGTTACCGCGGAGGCTGGCTGGTAAACAATGCCACCCGCGGAACATGTGAGCGTGGCTCAGGCCGCACATTGGACGCGTCTCGGACGAAGGCCGCTGAGCGGGTTTTTGGGCGCTATGCGGGGCAAAATTTTAGCGATCAAAGCGTCCGCTATGCGGATTGTCCGTTATGCGGGGGTCCACTGTATTTGGGTCATTAGCAAGGTCCTTAACCCTTTCACTATCGAGACCCCTGCTCACAAACTTGCTCTCAGTGTCGAAGAATTAAAAAAAAAAATTCTTATTAAATGATAGAGAATCTTTTCCCAATGGTAATGACACCAAAAGTATGAAAATTGAGGGAAAACTTACAGAATTATGCTCTTGCAAAGTTAGCGGTCTCGGCAATATTTACGCATTGGCGATTTCACCCACTTTGAGCCCTATTTTCAGCCAATTCCATTGCTCCAGTTGACCAAACTCATAGCTATTTCACTAGAACTCCATTTATTCTATTGATTGAGTACAAGAAACTGCCCATTTACCAATTTTAACTACCCAATAAAGTAATCAGAAATTGGTAATTTGGCCAATTTCATATGCAATTCAAGTAAGGCCAATTTCAAAATAGGGTCCAGAAATAACAATACAAACATTCCTAGCACTAAAATAACATTTTCTCTGTTCATTAATCACGTCTCCAGGCCCCTCTTATATTACGCTTGCTTTCCATTTTTTATTTTTATTCACACAAAAAAGAGAAGATTTACTGTTATGCAGACTACTGCATTATTGTAAAAGTGGTATAAATAACATCAGCGCATTTGTGAAAGCATATTACACCCACTCGTTGACATGTATTGGATGCGTGACATGATTTGTTTACTCTTGAACATTGGCAAAAATTTAACATTTCCACTTCTTTGAGCTCAGTTTTGAGGTACTTTTAGTCTGTAAACCATTCAAAATCGTCTCTGTTTGTGTAATATATCTTCCATTCTATCAATGAGACCAAGAAAATGAGAATGCAACCATAAATACCATATGAAAATACACCGCAAAGTCGGTGTTTTAAACCAAAAACACACACTGACCACTCAGACCCATTCTCTCATATGTAGACCTACCAGCTTTCTCCCACAAGATTTGAAGCTGCTAGAATTTTGGCGTAATATTACAGGACCGACACTGGCTTGCGAACCATAATATTACAACACTGACAGTGAAAGGGTTAGAGGAGTGATACACCATCTAGGGAGATTAGTAGAAGAAGGCTCACATAAAGCTGCAGTGAGAATGCCCTGTATATAACCCCCTCTGGAAGGTACTGTCACTGTGTCTGTGGTTTCTAGTGACTAAGTCCAATTGATGGTTTGGTTTGCGTAGGTTAGTGGTAAATTTGGGACCCAGATTCAGTGCTTGTTTCTCATAGTCAGTCAAGGTGTGTGACAATAGGCTGTTTATAAAGAGGAGGAACACTGAAACAGGCCTTCTCGAATCCAACTCACTAATAGAAATATTTGCCCAAATTATTTTTATGCTACCCGAGCAATAAGTTTTAATAACCTTTTTAACTCGTGTACAAGTCGACTTTTACTACCACATGTATTACTACTATGTACTACCACTATTATTACAACTAAACAACGATTACATTGTGCCTTACACCTCACTCTAAGGTTATTTATACCCTCTGTGTCCATGTATTGTTTGTAATGGCTTGACAAAGTTCCTGCAGAGCAAAATGTTACTACAATAAAATGTCACATTAGTTGCACTTGTGTCCTTTTACATAACACATTGTCAGTAATTCTACCAACATTAATGCAGCATCATTTATGTAGGTTAGTGTTACTGACATCAGCATCACTTACGTAGATCTGTGCTCCTTACACCAGCATCACTTATGTAGATCTATGTTTTGAGATCAGCTCCCTCAGATAAACTGAGAATGGTCAATTTTCTCCTAGACATGAGGGAATGAGTCTTGTGCAGTGAGTGTGCAGAGTGTTAAAAAATCCTGCCATACATGGTGCACAATGGGAAAAGGAAACTTTTAACTTGTTTGGTTTAAAATAATGATTTTGAGTTTTTTCTAGGATGGTCTTTATGGTTTTATTGCCTGTTTCTTCATATCATTTCATAAAATGGAAGGCATACTACTAAAATAGAGATGATTTTAATTGTTTGAGGACCTTAACCCCTAAACTGCCCAAACGTTGATCTACATTTTAACTGCTAGTGCTTCGAATATGTTGAAAACAAAAAATAAAACTAAGAGGACAAAATTAAGTGCCACTACTTATCGAGATATAAGGGGCTGAGGTTGGCACTGGATGGATGTTGGCTGTTTGGAGTGACATCTAATGCTGTTGTATCTGAGTGCCTCTGCAAAGACAGTGATTGTGTGAATGATGATGAAAATGTTGAACGATGATGAAAGTTTTTTCTTTCTTTTGGGTCACCCTGCCTCGGTGGGAAACGGCAGACGTGTTACAAAAAAAAAAAAATACAATTTATAGTAGTTCTTGTGATTTCATAGCTAATCTTTGTTCTGACACTAATATTAGGTACAGTGGTACCTCAGGATACAAAATTAATTCGTTCCAGGAAAAAAAGGCAAGTACACCTACCATCCAGCTTACGACCAAGCTTGGTTCCGACCAACCGGTTGTAAGTCAAAATGGACATAAGTCGAACTTTACTACTGAATATCAACATCACATTTTTGTAATGACTTTATTTTATTGTTTTATTTTGGTACTTCATTTTCTACTTTACTTTTTATGCTGTTAGTACTGTATTTTATACTGTAAGGTTTAGGATAAACACTGTGTACAACACAAACAGTTGTTTATTTCCCAGAAATTTGGCATAAAAAGCACGGTCGTAAGTCGAGCAGTCATACGTGAGCAGGTCCTAAGTCGGATGGTAGGTGTACAAAGAGGCAAACACACAATTCAGGGTTGACGAAAGGAGCACAGTTAGTTGCCTATCTAAACAGGCTGAGGTGGATGGTAGAGGTTCTGGTGCTGAAGTTGATGGTTGTACTGGAGTGTGTTTAAATTCTGTAATGGTTTTCTAGGCTATTTTACCCTGCAGTACATAATACAGCTGATGGTAAGACATCAGCTGCTCTAGACACCACTTCAGAGTACTGCTTCTAGATTTGTCAGGGTCCTCTTCAGTGAAAATGTTAAACTTTAACCCTTTCAGGGTCCAGAGACCAAATCTCAGAGTAACAGCCAGGGTCCAAGGATTTAAAAAAAAAAAATCTTACAGAATTAAAGATATTATTCTATAGGCAATAAAACAAAAAAAAATTCTGATCAGTAGTTTCTAAGATATAGAGACGTGAAGTTGACCCTCAATGACCAGGTGGTGGCACCAGCCACGACTTACATAAAGTCACATTTTTTTATTTTACTGTTTTGTTCCTTTTTTCTTTTCTTTTCTAATTTTGTTTTTTCCAGTAACGTTTGTGGCCTGTGAGACCAATGTAATGCATAATGTATATATGTACACTCATTGTATTCAACACAATAACCACACTAATATTTTCATCATTATTTTGTTTACAATAATTGTTTTCAACAAAAAACATGCAAAAATGTTTTATATTAGTAATGTTTTATTATACGTATATTTACATATGTACAGTCACTGGACGTGTTCCTAGAACTGCTACAGTCTGTGAAAGTCTTTGAAACAAGGTGTCATGCACAGTGGTGTCTTATTCATCTGTGGACCAGTATGATTATATATTATGCTTATAGACATGAGGCATAAGCATTATTGTTGCAGAAAACAAATGCAGTGGACCCTCGCCTAACAACGCATCGCATAACGTTAAATCCGCCTAGCGATACATTTTAATGCAAAAATTTTGCCTCGGCTAGTGCTAAAAAACTCGCTCAACGCGATTCGTTCGAGACGCATCCACATGCGGCCTGAGCCCACCTCACTTGTTCCGTGGGTGCCAGTGTTTACAAGCCAACCACCGCGGTCGCTTCCAAGCATACAATTGGAACATTTCATATCACAGCCTTTTTAGTGATTGCACCTGCAAAATAAGTCACCATGGGCCCCAAGAAAGCTTCTAGTGCCAACCCTACAGGAAAAAGGGTGAGAATTACTATGGATATGAAGAAAGAGATCATTGCTAAGTATGAAAGTGGAGTGCGTGTCTCCGAGCTGGCCAGGTTGTGCACAAAACCCCAATCAACCATCACTACTATTGTGGCCAAGAAAACGGCAATCAAGGAAGCTGTTCTTGCCAAAGGTGCAACTTTGTTTTCGAAACAGAGATCGCAAATGATAGAAGATGTTGAGAGACTGTTATTGGTGTGGATAAACGAAAAACGGATAGCAGGAGATAGCATCTCTCAAGCGATCATATGTGAAAAGGCTAGGAAGTTGCATGAGGATTTAATTAGAAAAATGCCTGCAACTAGTGGTGATGTGAGTGAATTTAAGGCCAGCAAAGGTTGGTTTGAGAGATTTAAGAATCGTAGTGGCATACATAGTGTGATAAGGCATGGTGAGGCGACCAGTTCGGACCACAAAGTAGCTGAAAAATATGTGCAGGAATTCAAGGAGTACGTAGACAGTGAAGGACTGAAACCTGAACAAGTGTTTAATTGTGACGAAACAGGCCTGTTTTGGAAGAAAATTCCAAGCAGGACCTACATTACTCAGGAGGAAAAGGCACTCCCAGGACATAAGCCTATGAAAGACAGGCTTACTCTGTTGATGTGTGCTAATGCTAGTGGTGGTTGCAAAGTGAAGCCTTTTTGGTGTATCACTCTGAAACTCCCAGAGTGTTCAGGAAAAACAGTGTCCTCAAGGCTAATTTGTGTGTGCTGTGGAGGGCAAACAGTAAGACATGGGCCACTAGGGACTTTTTCTATGACTGGCTACACCATGCATTTGCCCCCACTGTGAAAAATTACCTTCTGGAAAATAAATTGGACCTTAAGTGCCTCCTGGTATTAGACAATGCTCCTGGTCATCCTTCAGACATGGCAGAGCAACTTTCTGCAAACACAGTATATCACTTTGACTGGCCTTTTTTTGGTGGGTATCCTAGGTAATTTAGACTATGTATGATAACTGTACTTATGTGTACCTGTGCCTAAATAAACTTATATAGTCCTTGATTCTGGTTTATGAGCAGCTCTGGGACAAGGACAGGCAGACACAGAGACAGAGACAAAAAGACAAAGATAGAGACAAAGATAGACAAGATACAGACAGGGATAGAGAGAGAGATAGAAACAGAGCTAACCAGCCAGCCCCCCAGCCAGCCTGCTGAACACGTATTACACATGTTCCAGAATCTTTTCTCTTAGGGCATAGGTTATAGGACATTCTAGCAGGATGACACTACCTGTTGTATCAATATTTAAAGGATGTGGCACAAATGTTCCACATGGGTTATTATCTAGGTTTTTGATATTTCCTTGACCATTTGTAGCCACATACAACTCAAAGCCACTAAACTCGGGTTCAGCATCACTTTCCTCTTAAAAGGGGAGTGTTAATACGACATGGTATTAGTGAATCCCTGGGGTTTGCCACGCTGTTTGCTCTAGCTGGTGCTCACTTGAACTGGTGTTCCCACAAGGTACCAAGTGGTCCCAGATTTTTTAATACTGCTCACACTGAGTGTTAAGACCCATCTGTACTGACTAGACATCTCAGACCTATTGTGTCAAATTTGCAGGCAGGAAAAATAAAACATTGATCCACATTTGGAGTGCTAGCAGTAAGAACATAGATCAGCATTCGGGCAGTTAAGGGGTTAAAGTAAGTTGAAATCAGGATCAGAGTAACAGAAATATTTGATTTTGTACAATTTTCCTGAGGACAAGTGAGGGTCACCCCCCCCCCCCAATCTGTTTTATTGGTTTTTAATAAGTCTCAGTCAGTTATTGGGGTGCTGTAAACCATGACCAATCACACTGGTTATATTTAATTATTCGAGAAATAGGGTAATTATTTGATTTTTTGTGATGAATTAAAAATGGAGGACAAGTATAATATAGAAGAGGCCTTGGGACATGATTAATGAACAGAGGAAATGGTGCTTTAATACCTGGTATGTCTACAGTTTTTTTTGTGTGTGTGTGTGCGTGTGTGTAAAAATTATTGATTTCTGGGCATTTTGTAGGGTATGGTTGTTAATTGAATGAGTGGTTTCTTGTGCTCAGTTGATAGAAGGAAAGGCATCCTAGCAAAATAGTAAAAAATTTGGTCAAATTAACCCTTTCAGGGTCCGTCCCGTAGATCTACGGCTTTACGGTGAGTGTCCAAACCGTAGATCTACGCCATGAGCTCAGCTCACTCTGATAAACTGTGAGTGGTACATTTGGGCCTAGATATGAGAGAATACATCTATGTGGTATGTGTGCACCACATAAAACAGATCCTGCAGCACACTGTGTATAATGAGAGAAAAAAAACTGAAATCATGATTTTTCGATTAAAACAGCAACTTTGCAGTGTTTTTTCGTATGTTTTTTATAGTTGTATTTGCGATTTCTTGGTCTCATTTGATAGAATGGAAGACATATTACAGAAATAGGATGATTTTGATTGGTTTTAGCACTGGAAATGGCTTGAAATTGAGCTCAAAGTAGCAGAAATGTTAAATTTTTGCCGATATTCAAGAGTAAACAAACGACCTCACATTTAATACACGCCAGCTGGTGGGTCTAATATGCATTCACAAATATGGTGATGATATTTATACAATTATTACAGTATTGCATAATAGTAAATCTTCTATTTTTTGGTGTGAATAAAAATTCATTATGTGAATAAAAAATCAAAATGGAATTTATTTGTAAAGCCTCAAAACGTAACTAATGAACAGAGGAAATGTTAGTTTAGTTCCAGGAATACCTACATTGTTTATTCTGGACCCTATTTTGAAATTGGAATATTTTGAACTTTGTGTTAAATTGGCCAAATTAACAATTTCCGATCACTTTAATTTGTAGTTGAAACAGTTGACTTGGCGATTTCTTGTGCTCAATCGATAGAATAGAAGTAATACTAGTGAAATAGCTAGGAATCTGGTTGACTGAAATAATGTAATTGGCCTAAAATGGGAGTCAAAGTCGGCAAAATCGCCGATTCGTAAATATCGCTGACACATCAAAATTTGCGAGAGCATAATTTCGTCAATTTTTCATCAAATTTCGTACTTTTTGTTTTATTACCTTCACAAAAAGATTCTCTACCATTTCATAAGAAAAAATAACAATTTTTTTTTTTTTGAAAATTCTTGGACACTGGGGCACCACTTCAGATTTGGGCCTTGGACCCTGAAGGGGTTAAGGGTTAAGGCTTCTTTATTTATGTACTTTATTGTAAAATAGTGTACTGTATTATGATTTCTATTTTAATTGTTATTAACTTTATTTATTCTTTGCAGACAAATGGAATGTGCTCCCTACCACCGGCCAATAACAAGCCAGGGATACTCTAGTGATGGAGATTCTGAAGAGGAATAATTGAATACGTGCTGTGTCCTCTTTCCATTAACCAGTTCTTGTTCATTACATCAAATATTTTGTGGAGGTAATAGTTTCAACCAAAGTATGCGTTCAAGTTGCTTCCAGCCTTCTCACCTCCACTGCTACTTTGCCTTTGTGATGGAAATTGAATAATTGCCACTACCTGCCTGCTGCAAGTGCCTGATCAGCCAGGTTGTAATGGCTATGTAGGCCTGTGGGATGCTTTCAGCAACAGTAGAGTTGACCCTGTAGTCAGCAAGGAAGTCTGGCCTCAGGCTGGACTTTCAGGGTAGAACACTCAAAACTGGTCACAGGTATGCCATCTCTAGGGCGTCTAATCATGAATTAGACCTTTAAGTCTCAGTGCAAACAATTTAAGTTTCTATATACTGTAGTTGTGGATGCTGTGTTTCCCACAGATTTACTCGAAATATTTTTTGTGATGCCTCATTGGTCTAAATGTATGTACATGTATAATCATTAAAAATGTGTTTCACTTTTATTTTACATCAGAAAATGGATTAAAAAAAATTTAAAGAAGTTCTCAAAATTTGTGACCCGAAATAGCAAAATGTTAAATATTTTACAATAATGCTTTTTTCACATGCATTTAATTTTTTTGGTGTTAGAAAGACAGTCATACACTTTCTTGCTCAGCGTACCCTGTACAATATCTCTTTCAGATAGTTTTGACACGGGCAAATTATTTATTCCTTTAGATCTTGTTATCAATCCACACACAGTTGCAAAGTCATAAATAATATATTGTTAATTGTCAGGTGTTCAGTGTCATAGATGTAACTGTTTGCATAGCTTTTGTTTTGAGAACAGTACTGTAATGACTCTTCAGACAGTAGTGAAGGTCCATTCTATGTAGAGGAGGATTTCATTATTACCAGAAAGTTCTTGGAGAGCTCTAGAGAAGCGCAAAAAAAATCACGGAAGCAAATATTAGCAGCCAAAGACTTGTACCTTGAAGATGGTGCCACTGTTGAAATACATAGATTGTGCTTTAACAGATTAGTTTCATAATTGTTTAATCATATGTTTGCCAGCATCAATGAGCAGTAAAGATCTAGTGAAATAATACCAAATTTGAATGCTGGTTGCATTTTTTAAAAACTTGCTTTAGAGCTTTTCTTGAAAAAAAAAATCGAATCCATGGTCAATGATATCAATAGAACTAAATGAAAAGTCTGCAAAAATGTGATTACCTGTACATATTTCAATAAGGAATTAAGAAAATATTTCTAAAGAATTTGTTTAAATAAACTTTGTAGGAGAAAACTTGTAAATGGCAAATGAGAGCTGTAAGGATTATTTCACAGACTGGTGCATTTATATTTGTCTAAGTGTGTGAATCCTTAATAAGGACATTAGTCATTTGACTGCAGATAGTTGAGATAGAGAATGGACTACAACTAAGAGACCGTAAACCACTTAAAGACCACATAGTGATTGAGGCATCAATTTATCATTTAAAAGTATTTCATTCCCTCATTAAAAAAAAAAAGAGATTGCTAACCGTCCAGTAATGGAGTGCTCGGTCGAAAATATGTGTATATGGTTTTAAATAAGGATTTTAATTATTTTAGCATATGCTGCTTTTATAAAAGTCTAGTGGTTAAAACAGCAGCAGTGAAGAACTCAAGTTGTAAGAAGTACACAAATATACATGGCATTGGAAACTTACTGATTAATATCAGCAAGAGTAACTTATTAATAGTAGTACAAATGAACTCCTTAAGTATTGCTATTCATGTTTTTAGAATTGGGTGATTAGTGTAAACATCCTCAGGAGAGATGTGCTAAAGTATCTTAGGGTATGCCAATTGAGTGTGTGAAGAATACAATAATTTTTTTTTTTATAAATTGCAAGAAACAAAATTATATCCTCTGATGGTAGGATTGTAGTGGAAAATTGTTTGGAAATCTTGAATGTAGCACGTGGCATAGAGAGTACCAACACAAAGTGCAGAATTAATTTTACAGTTGTGTATACAAAGTTTCATATTCTGTTGTGTTACTCTTTGACCAAGTATTAAGTGAGTGTTGTACATTTATTATAAATGTACTTTGATTGGCCTTATGAAGTAATTTTAGCTGATAGTAAAACCAAGTAAGTGTTGTTGGATAAACTGCAGTTTCAATAAAAGAATAAGAGTCACATTAATGTGACTTGAACAATTCACTATTAACCCACAGTTTATGGTAAATAGAGCAGATAAGAGAAATTATCAGCAGTGGGTAGAGGTGTTCGCTTACCATTAGGTACGTCAAGGTTCTCTAGTAGATCAGCATCATGTTCTGCACTTTTCTAAATGTAGGAAAGGACAGTAAGATTGTTCCATTTGACTTGTACTGTTTATTGGCAGCTTTGAAAACTTTTCAGATCTAACTATTCAGACCTTCCACAATACTTAACCAATTAGATAATAGATTGATCTAAAAAAAATTTGCATTGAAATAATAGATATTTCTTGGTGTATTTTTATAGGTATATTGCAAATTATTCACTGGTATAGACTCCTAAGATTGTTGAGATTAAAGTGTAAATATAGCAAAAGATTTAAAAAAAAATCAATACATTTTTAATACAGATCAGTGATCAAGAATGGGTCATTATGGTTAGAGGAAGCAATGTATCAACACACTCGGTAGCACCCCAAGTATACATTTACAGTAATTTTCCTTACTCTCGTTATATATCATCCATTAAATGAGACATTTCATTGTGAACAGTATCTTATACTTTATTTATTTGGTTGTGAATATTTATCAGTATTTTCTGAATCCTGTCCTAGCATTGCGTGGTATGTTGTAGAAAGGTTAATATGATGCATTTAAATGTTCTACATTGAGAGCACAAACAGATAGCACTCTGCTCTTGCTACACATACAACTATCACTGGAAAATTGAATGTCTCAAGTTGCCAAAGGAAATTTGACAGTGTTTATGGCTACCTAACCCGACTTTTGTGTTGTTCTTTTCCGTCCAGTTAATTACATTGGTGAAGAGTCTGTGCACTCTTTAATTTCCCAGAAATTTCAATTTTAGTCTATTTCAAGTAACTTGAATCATTATGTACATATCTATATTTTTTTTTTTTAATTTTCATTATATGGTACTTTTGAAAAAAATTGTAATTTAACCCATATTAAAAACAGATATTAAGCTAAGCATAATTCATAATGCTGTTTTTCTTGAATTGTATTCTTCAGGAAGTGAAACATTAGAACTAAAATACAAGTGTATAATGCCCTCTCATATCCAAGTTAAATGTGGACCAGATAAGTGAAAAATAATAAGTCACGATACCATGGCTGGAACAATTCACTATTTACCCACTTTCTCCTTACCTCTTCACCTGACCTCTTTAACATCCTTCTCACTGTTTCACCTGACCTATCTTTTGGTTTTCTTCCCTTGTTTTTCTCAATTGTGACTTGATAATGGTCCAATAGAGACTACAACATCTAAGGTTTCACCTTGAAATTGTTGTTGAATAGTGAATTGCTCCAATACAGTGCATTGTGGTATGCATTTGTAACTTTAAATATAGCATCATTGGTCAGATTTGTTACCTAAGTTTTTCACCAGTCATTAATGATAAATTGATATCTGAATATGTATTAAAGATTTACTCTTGTAATGTGAGGACATAGAGGAGCTGCTTGTGTTTACTAAGGGTTGTATTTGCTAGGTAGCACCATTCACATTTCATCATCATTCTCAGCTTCTCCATGGTTACAGTACAAACCAATAACACAGTATGGTGAAATAATAGAAAACAAACCAATGGGGATATTCAATAATAATCATTACAATATACAAACACAAACACATGATGTTATTGAATATTCATGGCTTGACTTCATAGATTTCACCATCCACATTTTAGCTGTCAGAAGTGTAAAGCTTAATTTTGTAGTTTTGTCAGAGAAGTTCCATAGTGTTAATTCATGCATGATTTTAAGCTGCCTGTGCAATTTTTTTAAAGAAGTAGTTTAACCCTAATGATGCATAATTGATAGATGTCTATAAACTTTCTTGTCTGGTATTTTCTTGACAGGGTGAAGTTCAAATTTTAACTGGAAAGTTAAAATCTCCAGTTATGTAGTTATTTTCTTTTGCAAGACTCAGTGCAAAGCCGTAGGGTGTCCCTTTGTCACCATCATTACCTGACTAGAGGCAGAATCTGTGTTCAGTCTGTATGTTATCACAAAGTCTTAGAAAGCTAACTCAGAGTAGTGCATCTCCAGTGGAGTGTTTACCACACATTATTGTTATGTATATATAATGAGATTATACAAATTGATGAAAGTAAATTGAGATGTTTTACTCTTCTTTTTCTTTAACATGAAAATTTAGTAAGCATAATTTCAGTGTTAACCAACACCCATCACTGAATTGCTAAATCCCTCATTTGCTTTACTGTTAACAGGTTCTCTTTTAAAATGGAATTTCATACACATGAAGTTTAATTGTTTCAGATTGTACAACATTCTAAATACTTCACCTCTTCAAGAGGGACTTCTTGGCACAGTGAAGAGGCTGTTGGGCTGAGGAATTAGACCTTTTGGTCTCCTGCCTCAGACCGAACCTAATTTCCCCCAATTCTTCCTTCCCTATCCCATCCTCTCCATCCCTTTCTTTTCCCTTTCCTCCTCCTCATCTCCCTATCTCTCCCCTATCCCCTTCCTGTTTTCAGCCTTTGGGATTCTTCCCACAGGCACTCTAGTTCCTAGGTAGGGAGAAGGGTACTGTCGTCCATCCCATTCTGTTGAGGTCCATGGTGGTGGTGTAGTTTGCCATGGAATCTGGATCACCTGGGAATATCCCACTCCCCCTCTGGTCTCCTGGGGGTTGGCTTAGGGTGTCTTTCAGGAGACAGGTGTATCTCTGAAAGCTGCCTTTTGGATTCCAGGGGTGGTGGCCGAAGGAGGTATGCTTTGTGCTGGGTATCCAGCTGCCCTCTCTTTTGTCCACTGAGGTGGCTCGGTAGATGTGAGGTTGCTATCCCAGATTGCTGGTTTACTAGAATGAAGGGCAGGGTATGGCACGGGTTTCAAGCACTACTTGCGGTGCTGAGTTCCTCTTGGGGGTGAAGGGGGATTGACGTCCCTTTCATTTCTCCTAGGAGCTATCCCTCCATGTCCCCCCCCCCTTTTTTTTCTTTATTTTTCTTTTTTTTTTTCTAAAAAAAACAGAAAGAAAAGTGACATAACCATGGAGTCTCAAGTACATGAAACAGCTTCCCCCAGGCCCCTTTCTGCTACTGCACCTTGTTCCAACCCTACCTCATTATTTAACCACTCTTCGGACATTTCTCACACCCCTGTACCTCCTGCTGGTGCTGTTTTGTGACCCGCTCCAGGTACCGGAGTTCCACCTGACTCCTTTGATACATCTTACTTCCGTACTTCTTTGACCGTGCTTCCAGCTTCTCCCTGTACAGTGTGGCGATTTTCGGATTGCCTGCCCGTACCACATCAGACCAACTCTGGTCCCACACCTAAACGCCCAAGACCATTACCGGATGATACTCCTTCACTTCCTTCTCGTTCTGCTTAGAAAAGACTGGCATGATACTTTCTCCCCTTACACGTTATGTTTCAAAATACACAATGAACTAAGTTTTTTACTCTGCTACTGACTTCTTCTCCTGACTATCTTTCTGATCATAGTATTAGCAAGGTGCTCCTATGCCATGTTGGTTGCGATATATCCTTTCATGTCCTCAAAAGTGGTGCATACATTGTCACGGTACAGAATGCTATCCCAACTCGTGATCTTTTGATCTTTCTCTCCTTACAACCATAGATGTTATTCCTGTAACTATTGAAAAACATCATTCTCTCAATTCTTGTAGTGGTACTGTCATTCTGCCTCATACCATTGTCCAACAGAATTTCCAGACATGTGGTGATGACATTCTGGAACAGTTTGAGCTCCAAGACCTCCCAATCCTCAAAGTAGACACTTATGTCCTCCCTGCCCGCAGGTGGAGACGATATCCTTGCAATGTAGCTAACTTAACTTTTGACTGCCGTGAGCTTCCATCCTCGGTTTATATTGCGGGACACCATTTACAAGTTTGAAAGGTGATCCCTACATTGCAACAGTGTAGAAATTGCTGGTATTTTTGTCATAAAGCAAAATATTGCAGGTCCATGGCTGAATGCCCAGTCCAGTCTGTGGTGCCGACAACCATACCAATACGTCTTATAGTCTACTTAACACTTGCCTTAGTTGTCGTGAGGCTCTCCCATCTTACTCTCGCTGTAGCCAACTTTACTTAAGTGAGCAACAAATCCGTTGTCTCAAAGAGGTAGAAGGCTTTCTTTATGCTATGGGAGTGTCTCGTCTACACCTCCAGGGGAGACTTCCCTTTATTTCTTATTCTCAAGTTGCTAAATAACCCCCCACCTCTGGGGCCCGAACTTCAGCAGCCTCCTCTGTGGCCACCCCTTCTACAGTCACCCCTGTCTCTAATTCTTTTGCTGTCCTGGACTCATAGGTCCTTACCTCAACACCTCATTCTGTTCTCACCTCTTCCTCTTCTCACTCACAGGTTTCTGTGTTTACAAGACCTCATTCAACAACTCCCCATCGCCCCTCTACTTCTCCGAAGTCCAAAAAATCCCCATCGTTAAAATCTCCTTTAACCCCTCCTTCCCTTCTTCTACCTGCACATTTTTCGTTTCCAGTCTCTGTTCCTGGTTCTTCACCTCTAACTGGCTCTGTTATGAGTGTGGAGGTTCATCCTCCTCCTCATACAGTACCTTCTTCCCCTGTCCCCTCCTGAATTTCTTCCTCTTCTGCCCCCTCCCAGGTCGCTTCCTCTCCTGTCCCCTCCCAATCTTCTCCAGTTCTCTCTACCCTTTCGTTGCCCCCTACTTTGGTACATTCCATCGTCACCCCGATCTTTACTTACCCTCCTCCTTCCATCTCTGATATCGTCCCACGTATAACATCCTTGTCCTCTGAAATGCTTGAAGCTATCTTCGAATATATTGAGGAGACTAGACCACTGATGGACACCAATCCACCCTGTGTTCCTCCTCTTCACTCTTCTCCGTTTGCACAACTCCTTTCTTCACAGTGTCCCCGTCCTTTGCTGTTTGTGCGCTTTCCGCTGCCTCCACATGTGGATTTTTCTAATCCTTCTAGTCGGTAGATACCTCTATTTTCAGATTTCTTGTATCTTTCTCTCTGCAAATTGTGGCTTATTTACAGTGCAATATCCGTGGCCTCAGAGGTGACGAGGGTGAGCTTCAGGTGTTGCTCTCCCAGTTTTCCCGTTTGTGTTTGTTTATAAGAATGCAAATTATACTCCGCTGTTATCCATCCCATTTCGGGGTATGTTTTATTATATTCATTGGATCCTTTTCCCGATGGAACCTTTAATGAAAGTGCACTTCTTATATGCACCGGTATTCCATACCATCAGCTCTTTGCTCATATTTCACTGCATTACACTGCAGCTTGCATCCACTTGAATCAGTGGTATACAATCTGTTCTTTGTATCTCTCTCCTTCTCGGGCATTATCTATCCCAGATTTACATTTCTGGTTTCTTCCTTACCACTACCACTTCTGTTACTTAGCAATTTTAATGCTTACCATTTCGTCCGGGGGCGGGGGGGGGGGGGGATCTCACTGTGACTCCCGCGGCATTCAGTTAGAGGCTTTTCTTGCTTCTCTCCCCATGTCTTAAATATGGGCACTCCCACACATTTTGATCCTCGTACTCATTCTTTCTCTTGCATCGATCTCTCAGTCTGCTCTTCCTTAACTGTACTAGACTTTGCCTGGTCTGTCCTCCTGGACTTGCATGACAGCGAACATTTTCCAATCGTCCTTACTTCTCCTTCGTATTCACCTCTTCGTAGCCCATGCTGGCAATTTGACCAAGCAAATTGGGACATTTACTCGTCAAACTGCTTTTAGTGAGGACCCTTCTTCGTCCTCCATTGATGAGCTTTTACACCTCAGTTTTAACTGCAGCTTCACATTCTATACCCCAAACCTTGGGTAGGCATTCTCAGAGGTGTGTGCCTTGGTGGTCTGCTTGTGCTCGGGCAGCCCCTCATTTCTTTCCTCCAAGTCTGCCAGAGAGCTAGAGCCCTTAAACTTTTCTTCTATCAGAGAATAATCTTATAATGTGCCTACACTTCTGGAACTGGAGGCAACACTCCGCTTGCTGATCATCGGCAGCTGGGCCTGACAGCATTCATATTCATGTGCTACAGCACTTACATCAGTCAGCCCTTGCTGTCCTCTTAAGACTCTTTAATCTTATTTGGATGCAAGGAGTTCTTCCCCAGCTGTGGAAATCTGTCATTGTTCTCCCTTTCCACAAATTGGGTACTACAGGACATGATGCCTCCCATTATCGTCCCATTGCTCTTACCAGTGCAAATTGCAAGGTGATGGAACATCTGGTAAATAGATATTTGATGTGGTATTTAGAGACGCACAATAGTCTCTCCACTAGTCAGTATGGCTTTCGTAAGGGCTGTTCTGCCAGTGACCCCTTACTACACTCGGATACGTGTGTTCGTAATGGCTTTGCCAATAATCACTCAGTTATCACCATCTTTTTTGACCTTGAGAAGGCATATGACACAACTTAGAGGTATAATATCTTTGCCCAGGCCCACTCCTTAGGCCTCCGAGGCAATCTACCATTTTTCCTTAAGAACTTCTTAACTCGGATATATCCGTGTTCGGGTTCGTATGCTTTTCCAGGACTTTGTCCAAGCTGAAGATGTCCCCCAGAGATGTGTTCTGAGCACAACACTTTTTCTCCCTGCTATAAATGATCTGGCATCTATTCTTCCATCTAATATTTGGTTATCACTATATATTGATGTCTTTGCTATAGCTTGTGCAGGCGCTGACTATCACCTCACTGCAGTTTCTCTCTAGCGTGCGGTCAACCATGTTTCCAATTGGGCCACTACTCACGGGTTTAAATTTTCTAGTACTAAAACTCGCCTAATTACTTTCACTAGACGTTCTGTCGTCTCTGATCATCCATTGTACCCATATGGCTCGCATATTCCAGAACATGATAGGTTAGATTTCTTGGCCTTCTGTTTGACCATCGGTTATCCTGGAAGCCTCACATTACCCCTCCGAAGGCAACTCGTCATAGCTGGCTGAACCTCCTTAAAACTCTAGCTCATCTTTCATGGGGGGCTGATTGTAGAACTCTCCTTCGACTACATTCAGCCCTAATTTTACCAAAACTCGATTATGGCGACCAGATATGTTCAGCAGGCTCTCTTGCAATTCTTATTAGCCTTAATCCCATCCACTCTGTGAGAATTGTCAGGTTCCAGTTTCTGTTAGCCATATTCTGTTGGACTGCCCTTACATTTACCTTCCCTTCTTGCTGATGGACCCTCCTTTAACCCAGACTCTCTCACTGACTTTTTGACAGCAACTGATTTACTGCACAAACTTTGATGATGATGCTTCTAGCACTCCTCACAGCCCTTTCTACCTCAACCTCTTGCTACTCTCTACCCCTGCACTGTCCACTGCCCTGCTGCACTCCATGACCTAATAATAATAATTCACTGGTCAACAATTTTTGAAAAGTTGTACGCTTCTTAAATGAGATTAGTTAATTCTTAAGCATTTTCATGTCCTGAATCCAAATATCACCTTGAAAAATGCTTATTGGCTATAGGTTTAAAAATATGAGACATGTAATATTTGATTATTTTATTATAATTTACAATGTGTGTCAGTATGTTTTAAACTCTAATCTGTACCTACTCTCTGCCTTTTTGCTTGATGCTGATAGTGGGCTGAAGAATCATCTCTTGCCATTGTCAAGCAATAGTCTGCAAGCATTTTTGTTCCCCATTTGCCCTGGTTGGTGCATCAGGAACAGGTAGACCTTCTCCATGTGGAACTGGGCGAATAGCTAATGGAATGTTTAGATATTCAATAGACCCCTTTTTTTTCTTTGACAAGCCCTTTTGTACTGGAGGTACCATGCAGAAATAACAATTGTT